>NW_027464588.1:17292142-17592500 GCF_043290135.1 Rhipicephalus microplus
GTGATCAACTCAACGGCTCACTAAGTACACCTCGAACGTGGCGTATACTCCGTGCTCTTTTAAATCCCACGCAGACAAAATCACACACTGCTAACGCAATCCGCACCATTCTCCACAAATCAGGGCTCGACGATAACACTCTGCTGCACACCTTAAAGCAACACTATGTATCCACGGGCCCCCGTCCCGCCTACCGTGATTATCCACACGTACACGATACGCCTCTAGATGAGGACATTACAGAAGCAGAGGTTGGGGCAGCTTTGCAAAGCATTAAGCGCAACACAGCACCCGGTACAGACGGGATTACGTACACACTTCTGCGTAATTTAGATGACCAGTCCATCGAATATTTAACCGCTTTTTACAACGAACATTGGAAAAACGGCACGCTACCACAGGAGTGGCGACACGCAGAAATCATACTTATTCCAAAGCCTGGCAAGCCGCTATCCCTCCAGAATCTTCGCCCTATATCCTTAACTTCATGTGTAGATAAACTCTTTGAACGCGTTGTTCTCTCTCGACTACAATCATTTCTCGAAGACAATCACTTTTTTTCCTGATACACTATTCGGCTACCGTCCTGGTATCTCTACACAGGACGTATTATTACAGCTTAAGAGGACGTGTTGGATAGCCCCACTTCAAACCAGATCCGCGCTATTCTGGCCCTGGATCTGATGGGTGCTTTTGACAACGTCTCCCACGACCTTATTCTTGACAATCTCGTTTCATCTCAGTGTGGCTCACGTATCTACAATTACGTCAGGTCCTTTCATTCTGACCGCACGGCAACTATTGGGATTGGAGACCTCCGTTCGGATGTCATTCGTCTCGCAGGCAGAGGAACACCACAGGGCTCGGTTCTCTCGCCCACTTTGTTCAATGTGGCTATGGCTAAACTCTCTTCCCTATTACAACAGGTTCCCAACATCCAGCATGCCATCTATGCAGATGACATTACAATTTGGGCGACCAAAGGATCAGACGGAACCATTCAGGACGCCCTACAGGAAGCTGTGTCTGTAGTACAAGACTATGCTGCTGCCGGCAGCCTTACGTGCTCAGAGGATAAGTCGGAGTTGTTATTAGTATACAAGCGGCGCCGCAAAACCGCTGATTCTCCTGACATTTTGCTGTTTCTTGATGGCCATCCTATCTCTCTAGTACCACGAATTCGCATTTTAGGCCTCTACCTTCAGTCCGACGGCAAGGCCTCGTACACTACACACCTTCTGGCTCAGCAGATAACTCAAATTACACACATGATCCAACGCATCACCAATCGCAGGAGAGGCCTCTGTGAGAAAGATGTCCTCCGCTTAGTGCAAACACTCATAGTTAGTCGGCTCACCTATCATCTTCCCTTTCACAATCTCACTCTAGCTCAAATAGAAAAAATGGACATCCTTCTACGGACAGCTGTGAAGGCGGCTATCGGCTTGCCTCCACACGCATCTACACAACGCCTCCTCCAATTAGGAGTCCACAACACCATAAACGAACTCATCGAGGCGCAGCACAATGGTCAGCTTCAACGGCTCAGGCAGACCCGTCAGGGCTGCGCCATCCTGTCTCGTCTTGGCTACCCGATTCCTCAAGAACCCGCACAAGTACCGAGATATAAACTTGCTTCTACTGTCCGCGCACTCATCAAAGTGCCTCCGATTCCACGCAATATGAATCCCTCTCGCGACGCCAGTCGTCGACGCGCTTAAGTTCAGGCTATGACACGCGTCTTTGGTGATGGTACATCAGACTTACAAGTACTTTACACTGATGCAGCACGCTACCCAGAGAAGAAAGCCATGTGTTTAGCCATGACAGATGACACAGACGCCCTGGTGGCGTCTGCCACACTTCGCACTACAGACAGTGGTCTGGCAGAGGAGCGAGCTCTCGCTCTGGCAATTGTTTACGCTACGACACTGTCACATGACTCCCCTGTCACTATTGTAACAGATTCACAAGCTGCTTGCCGTGCTTTCGCTCAAGGACTTGGGGCTGCACATACACACAATATCCTCTCTTCTGTCTCACCGTCCGCATTACGTCCTGTGCGTATCGTCTGGACTCCTGGACACGCCTCTCTCCATGGTAATGAACGCGTTCATGCGGTTGCCCGAGAGCTGACCGGCCGGGCTCCATTGGAAGAGCTGTTCAATCCAGACGACGCATTGACAGAACCACTAAACTACAACGCTACGCTGCAGTACTATCGACAGAGCCGTTATACGTATCCTCCCCCTCATCCTTCACTTAACAGAGCAGATGCTGTCGCTTGGCGGCAACTACAGACCAATTCATTTCCTTGCCTTTATATGCTAAATCGCTTTCATCCGACTCTCTACCCCTCCTACTGCCCCTTCTGTGGATCCGTACCGACGGTGTACCACTCCACATGGGAATGCTCTGCCCCACAAGGCGTGCCTCCCATTCCCAATCCCACCCCTTCCTCTTGGGAGTCTGCACTGCTCAGCTTACGCCGGCAGGAACAGCAGCAGCTGGTCCAGCGGGCTCGCAGGGTCGCGCAAGGCAATGGAGCCCTAGACTGAGGGCCCCACCCAAAGAAGGCTCAGTTTCCATTTGTTATTAATAAATGTTTATTCTCTCTCTCTCTCTGGTGTAGTAAACATTATCCCACTGTTGCTTGGAAAGGGTTTTGCAGTGCTCTTCTTTCGCTCGATTGGCCTCTACAATTTTCTTTCACAGCCTATGGTTTAGCCTCTGGCCCTTTCATTACTTAAGTAGGAGTTGTTTACCTTCTAGGAGGTGCCCATTCTATGAGTCGGCTTTCATCGTTTCGACAGGGAGATCTGTTAGCACCTCTACAGTAGCGGCGCCAACGTCCTCTCTCAGCTGTGAAGGCCATTCTTCCAAGTTCGCTTCTTCAATCCTCCTTTCCTTTCTGATATAATGAAATTCTTCCCAGTCTGTGACCCGAAATTTGCGTAGTCTCTTTTGGCTGATGCTTTGGTCATTTTTAATATGTTCTGATCACTACTAAAGTTTTGGTTTTAGTTATCCCATGTGGCTCCGTAGCGTTGCTAACTAAAGTGAGGTCCGGAGTTGTGTCTCGACATGTCAATGGGCCGCATCTACTCGGCACTGATGGGTCTGTGATGAGTGTTAACTCTAGGTCTGCCGCTTCTCGCCATAGACTTTCCTTTGTTTTTGCTGAAGTGGTAACCCCATGTGTGGTAGGGAGCGTTGAAGTCTCCAGCAACAATTAGCGAAGAATCTCGAACTATTTTGATGGCTTTGGTAAGTAGGGACGTTAATCTTTGCTTTATTTTCTTCGGACTGCTGTAGAAATTGAGAATAAATATGCTTTCCCGATTGTGAATCGAAGAGTCTGGAATGATTTTCGTCAAGATGTGTTCAATTTTGCTACCTCTGATCTTCAGATTGTGGCTGCCGTATGTAGGACTTCTATAAACTAGGGTACGATACCCCTCCCGCCATCGACATTCTTTGCCTCCGAACAATGTCCGGGCAAAGTGACGTTGAGTATGAGCGTTTCTTGGAGTGAGGTAACGTGCGGTTTTTCGGGGTGAGATCAAATAACTTGCTGTTGGGCCATTTTGTCTGATTAGCCCCAGCAGGTAATTTCGTTGCCACATTTTAAATTTACTAGTTTGTGCTGCTGTGGTGCTTTGACTGGGATTGATTATTTAGTTTAGTAAGACTGTTGACTTTATGCGCTGAACAAAAGGTTTAGGGGCCGTGGGAGCCAGAGCAGGAACCACCATATTGTTCAGATATGCTTCAATCTGCAGAATTCGCTGGTTGGTGCGCTCACACATAGCTACAATACCTGACTGAAATTGTGTCTTTCGTTTATCTGCCCCACGCTATCGCTGAGTGCTGTGAGCATTTCTTTTACTTCAGACTTTGCCATCGTAGGCATTTGTTCACGTCGAATTAAGGCTCGCTTCTTAGGCACGGGTTTCTCATTGTCTCCTTTCTTATGGGCAATGAGCAAACATGGGATATGCAAAACTTTTATTACTAATCAGTTATAATTATGAACCACAAAAAAAGTTTCATATGCTTTCGGCGAAAAACATTTTTGTTTAATTTCTATAAATCACACCTCATTTGATTTAAAGGACACACTTTCCAAAAGGTTGTCCGAAAAACATGCACTATTAGTACTGCTGAAAAAAGTAAGTAAGTTTGATGTCTCAATATTTTGTTTCATCAGTAGTACATCGTCGTCAGAGAACGTCATGCTGTATTTTTGCGGGTGATTTCCTCTAAGAAGTAAAGCATTATGTTCGGGGACGGCATTATGCTCTCTCATAGTAGAGTGCCTCATACTCTAAATCATTAAAAACTTTTTCTAAACACAGCTATATTATTCAAGGGTTCTGCGTAAAGACTCCCATAGTAGGGTACCCTGGGCTCTAAATCATTACCCCCTTTTTCTAACCCCCCCCAATACATTATCGGGACGGCTCAGTGCTCTCCAAATATTTGTGTATGAAGTACTCAAAATCGTTAAACATCTTTTTCTAAACACACGCGCATCACCGACTCTCCCAGAGTGCACTACTCTAAATCGTTACCCACTTTTTCTAAACACACCAACATCAGCGACTTTTAGCGTATCTATCTATTTAGCCGCCTACGACGTTTAGCTCATCTGGCCGTTTAGATAACGGTATCAATACCAAAATTGGTATGGCATAACATGACTATATGACGAACATAAGTGAATACTCATGACATGAAAATCATTACAGGTACTTCACGAATGGCATTATTTACATTTTATGGTACTGCTGCTCTTGTGGTGGTTTCGTACACAGGACATGTAGCAAAACTGGTATAGTGTGACATGACTGCATGGCGAACATAAGCGACAGACCGTAACATAAAAATTATGAGATGCGTGTCATGAAAAACATGACTACAAACCACGCTTATGATGTACTTGCGGCTGTTTCGCTGGCTTCACATATACCAAATTTGATATTACGGGACGTGAATGGATGACGAAGGTATGTGGCTGGCGCAAATATGATAATAATGAGATGCGTATCATGTAACAACCTGACTACATGCTACGCTCTCGATGCACTAGCGGCCGTTTCGCTATAGCTTCACACGTACCGAATTCGCTATTGCGTGGCCAAAATGAACGACATACGTAAGTGACATGTCAAAACATGATAATATTAGCATGCGTGTCATGTAACAGCATGACTATATGCCACACTTCTAAGGCGCCAATACACTTTGACGTGACCCGGCACGCGTGCGTCCTGCATTAGTTTCATCGGGTCATGCCAGCGATGCCACGCCAGGCGCCGATCTGCCTGCCATATATCGCAGGCGCGCGCTGGGCTGCGTTGTGATGACGCATAAGCGTTTGAGCGCGCCCGGCGTCCCTCCACCACGAAAAGAGGCAGACGGGGTGCTGTCTGGGTAACGTCGTTGGCGCAACATGCAGCATCTTGAATTTTGCGCTGGTTGCTGCCGAGCCGCGCCAACGGACGCTGGTCTCGCCGGTCGCACTTGCGTCAGACTATAAAGTGCTCGCGTTTTGCTAGCACAGCATCGCTCTGCCCAGCGTGCGCGCGCGTCTAAGATACGTCAGAGTATATTGGGCCCTTCATGATGCACTCGACGCCGTTTCACTAGCTTCACATATACCAAATTTGGTATTACGGGACCTGAACGGACGACCAAGATGTGTGACTGGTGCAAACATGGTAATCGTGAGATGCAAGTCATGTAAGAACGTGACAACCTACCACGCTCATAATGGAATTGCGGCTGTTTCGCTGGCTCCATATATACAAAATTTCCTATGAAGTGGCGTGAATTGATAATGAAGGTACATGACAAGTCCAAACATGATAACCACGATATCGAAATCATGTACGGCATAATTTAACTCCGCCTCGTAGCGTTGTGCTTATTTTAAAGTGACATATCAACCTTCCCTCTTTGTGCTTCGCATATAATTGATTCTGACTGTACGTGGGATCCGCCAATTTTTAGGGGCGAAGCTCCTTATAACGGCACCCATTCGTCCATTGTAGCCGTAGTAGTGTGTAACCAGTTTTACATTTTGACCTCCAAGGTGGGGCCGGTGAAAGATTTCTTCTGTGCGTCGTTGAATGATAAAAGATAGTGCTCAATGTACATGCCAATGGCTACTAAGAGGGAATGAGAGACAGGAGAATTCGGCTTTTAGTTAACGGGCACGCTGCGAATTTTTTATTGTTCAACAACGCACAGAAGACCAGAAAGAGTCTAGGTTATACTCGCTGGGCGTAACTTCCTAGGTATCAGAAAGGTTTAGCGAGCGTTGGGCCGCAGTGCCATGAATACAGTGAACTAGTATATACCATGAACTCGAGGTAGTTAAAGGTGGGCAGTAGACACGAAGCGCAAGCCGTAAGAAAGTGTGCGTGTGCCTCCTCTCGTTCAGTCCTCGGAAAGTCCGCTGGATGGCAGTGCTTCTATATGAGGAATAGGGAGCCTACATGAACGGCCGTTTTTAGGGTGATATCAGCCTTTGACCCACTACATGCCGCCAACGCACCGCCGCCCGCCAAAACACAATGTTGCCAGACAGCAACGCCGCGCTGTCGCCCCATCTTGGTGCCCGCACTGCGTCTACGCCCGGTTGCATTTAGTTCTCAATAATACGGCGTCGAACGTTGCGGTAGCGTGTTAAACGCTGCCGGTGAAGCCTTATAATGCCTAGATGCTGCGTACCGCTCTGCACTAACCACAACAGAAAGGGGGTGCGAATGTTCCGCTTGCCAGCGAGCCCTGGCCGACGACAACTATGGCTGGCTCAAGTGAAGCGAGACGGCTGGGAGCCCACCAGTGCGTCTCGTATTTGCTCTGTGAGCACTGCGTATTCAGTTCACTGTTTTTTCCTGCGGCACACGTATATATGTTTCGCGGTGTTCGCGAATGAGTAGATAACCGAAGTTGTCGTTGCTGCGTCCACGCATTGCGAGTAGGAAGCCCACAAACGGGACGCGTCCGCGCGTTCGTACGGAGACGCGCTCGCTAGTCTGAGCTGTTGCAACGCTTGCGTTCGTGTCAGCGTAACCTCAGTATTATGTCGCAAGTGTTTGTGTGTGGGATGCAAATTTCTTCGTGCGCTCACTTTGAGAACTGGTGCGCTTACACGGTCGGCTCCCTTTGTTGCGCCGTACTTCGCGTAGCTGGAGGGAGCGGCGGCTGGCTCCAAAATGGTGGCGCACAGAAAACTATGCTGAATTTGGTGGAAGCTGGCAACAGCGTGCCCCGTTGCCCGCTGATTTTGGCTGAGTTTCTTGAAGGCACTTATTAAGATGTCTCCACCCTAAAAACGGCCGTTCATATAGGCTCCCTAATGAGGAATATATGATGAAAAGATGCGAGATGGTGGTGTTTGGAGTGTTGAATAGGTGGACGAGCGGACACACAGACAGATGCATGGACGGAAGCACGGATGGCTGCATGGATGAATGGACGCATGGACGAACGCAGGAGCGTATGCATGGATGAAAGCAAGGACGGACGCACAGATGACCGTGCGGACGCACGTACAGACGCACGCACGGACGGCCACACAGACGCACGCATGGATGGACAGAAGCAAGAATAAATGGGCGGACGGATGCTTCGCCCCACTATACATCATTCACTCCGTGGATATGCTGCCATTTTTTAGATGCGGAAGCATCTTATACTCGCGCCTTGTAGTGCGCCGTCCGCGCCGCTTCTCGAACATTCGACAGCTGACGCGCGCGCATGCGCCGTCGCCCACCATCTGTGCCGCGCGCGCTTCTCCTTCGAGAACATTCGACAGCTGACAGCGCATGCGCCGTCGCCATCTGTGCCGCGCGCGCGCTTCTCCTTCAAGAACATTCAACAGCTGACAGTGCATGCGCCATCGCGCTGTATATATACTCAAGGTCGGCGCTCGCTCGCTCAGTTGCCGCTCGTCGGTTGGTTTGTACGGCGCGTCGACGTCCAAGGTCGGGGTGAAATGAATTCCAACGAATCCACAAACACAATGATCGACGTCCCTTCGACCAGCGCCATCTTTTCGCATACGTGTGTACGTGTTCACTCATTTAACACCCCCTCCTACAACCACGTTAACCAATTTAGCCATCGACCCAAGTAAGACGCAATTTAACACCCCATTTCACAACCACGTTAACCAATTTAGCCATCGACCCAAGTAAGTCGCACTTTAACACCCCATTAACCAATCATATGCTCCGCATCCTCCTCAGTGTTCCCCCGAGGGAAGCTGCGGGCAATTTTTTATTCAGGTGGCACTGAGTTGATCTGTCATGCGGCACTGGGACAGCAACGTTCTCAGGTTGGCTTTGCTTTGCTTTCAGTGTCCATACGCTGTTGGCTGCTGGCACAGAGCTTCCTGTTGTACCTAGGAATTTCCCGCACGAAAGCTTGCATATATTTATTAGCTGCTCACTTTCGCCATTTGATGCCGAAAGTGCACCTTAACAGGGGCCACAGTTCATACTTCCTTCGTTTTATGCAACAGCTGTTGCATCTTCTCGTAATGTCCAGTCGACATGACCTGCACAGATGTGTTGAACAATCATATAGCTCAGACAGCTCCTGCTTTAATGTTTATTTGGTTCCCCCAGCCCACCATGCTCGCTCTGTTTGGGTGTCCTGGAGCACGTTAACGGCTTTTTTTTAATGCGAAGCATTTCTTGGCGAACTTCGGCGACTTTAAGCGTATCTATCTATCTAGCCGCCTACGACGTTCAGCTCTCCTAGCCGTTACAATAATGGTATCAATACCAAACTTGGTATGGCATAACATGACTGATGAAGAACATATTTCACTAGTCATGACATAAAAATCATGGCATGTATGTCATGAATGCCATGATTTACATTTCATAATGCTGCAGCTCTTGCAATGATTTCATTTAAATAGCATGTCACAAAACTGGTATGGTATGACATGATTGCAAAGCGAACACAAGCGGCCGACCCTAAGATGAAAATCATGACATGCGTGTCATGTAACAACAAGACTACGTGCCGTGCTCATGATGTGCTCGTGGCCATTTTCCTAGCGTCCCATATACCAAATTTGGTATTACGGAACGCGAATATCTGACGAAGGTATGTGAATGGTGCAAACATGATAATCATTATATGCGTGTCATGTAACAACATGACTACATGCCACGCTCATGATGCAGTCACGGCCGCTTCGCTGGCTTCACATATAAACTTTGTATTACGGGACGTTAATGGCTGACGAAGGTACGATACTGGTGCAAACATGATAATCATGAGATGCATGTCATGTGAGAGCATGAGTACATGCCACAGTCAAGGTGCCAATACGTTTCAACGTCAGGCGTTGCGTGTGCTCACCGGCGTTCATTTCGTCGCGTCACGCCGGCATTGTGACGACAGGCGCCAGTTTTGCCATATACTCGCAGGCGTGTGCCGCGCCGCAGTGCTCTAACGCATGCGCGTTTTAGCACGTCCGGCGTTCCTCCGTCACAATAAGAGGAAGACGCAGGGTGGTTTAGGTAACGCATCGGCGCGAATTTCCCGCCGGTTGCCGTCGGGCCACGGTGACGAACGCTGGTTGCACCACTCGCGCGTGGCGTCGGACTAAAAAGTTGTCACGTTTTTATAACGTAGCGTCGCTGTGCCCAGCGTGCGCGAACGTCAGCGCTACACATGAGTACATTGGGCCCTTAATGACACGCTCGCGGCCTCTTTGCTAGCTCTACATATACCAAATTTGGTGTTACCGGACGTAAATAGATGTCGAAATACATGACAGGTGCAAACGTGATATTACTGACACGCGTGTGATGTAGAAACATGACAACATGTAAGAACATGACAACGCGAGCGCGCTAATAGTGCGCTCACGGCCGTTTCGCTAGCTCCACTTATACTAAATTTCGTATCACGTGACGTGAATAGATGAAGGTCAACAAGACATCCAAACATGATAATCATGACATGGAAGACGTGTCACAGGTCCTGTTAATTAGGGAGGTGATCGCCGGGCTAATTCCAAAGGCCGAAGTATCGCCCCCCCCCGAACTGCACCACGAAAGCGCGGACAATTTAGAAGAGGTCCTATTTGACGTGCAAGCGGACGCCGGCTGTGGTCCAAAAAACGAGTCAGTGCCGAGAGTTCATAAACAAAACAAAATTATATTCTCAAATATGGCAGATCAAACGATACACAAATATGCACACTCGACAATAGTTGAATACGATATGTCACCAATCAAACAAAGTACTACACAGTACAATCAGCCACACTCGAAACAACAGACACAGAAACCATACGCGCTACAATGCAATCACATTCATCGAACAACCAAGACACTTAAAGTCTAAAGCGTTCGAAAACTTATTCAGTCCAAAGTCTTTGGAACAAAGTCTGAATGATATTCTTCCAAGAATCACTCACTCAAAGTCCAGCACTGTTGTCGTTCCGCTGCCCCCGAAGTTTCTCTTCCAGGAAACCTCGTGTGTTCAATTGGCCGCTCTCCAAGCACCAAGCTTCTTCGCCGGTAACACGTGAGCTTCCCACACGCTGCTGCTGCAACGCGTCTTCGCCCGCTGGCTGTAGACACACTCTTCTGCTTGTAGCACGAGTCCTTACCCCTCAGGTGGAAATGCTCTTCATTACCTGCTCTGTCACTGAGGACAGAAGCCTTCGCCGACAAGGGGTAAGCGTTTATGTTTATAAGAAGGAAAGGAAGAGAAAAGTGAGCCACGTAACAGTCTGCATCAGGGTGCGATACCTCAACAGTAGCTCACAAGGGACGGGGTGAGGAGGGATTAAAAAGATAGAAATAAAGGTGTATAGAAAGAGAAAGAGATGCGCTAAGCCAGTGAGCGAGGACATATCGAGGGGATAGGAGAGATATGAAAGATAAAAACACGGTCACAGGAGTCCGAGGACGAGGCACCACTGGCGAGAGCTCTTGTCGGCGTCAAGAGATGGTGTAGAGCAAGTCCAGTAGATCAGAGCTACGCTGTCGTCGGAGATTGGTGTCAGGAGATGACGTAGGGCGAGCCCAGTCGGCCAGAGCTACGCTGACGTCGGAGATCGCGAGGGCACAACCGGTCGGCGTGGAATCCAGCGAGCGTGTCTCGCCGACAAGGCGAAACACCCTACGCACCCTGGCGCAAACTTCCTTCTCCTGATCTCCCTTCTCCGCTGCTCGCCTAAATATCTTTCACGCTAGATTCCAGAAAATTCTAACCGTTTCGTCGGCGCGATGCACAGCCAAGGCAGGGGAAAGAGCGAGACGTTTCGAGGGCCATCCGCGACACGTGACGTAACTCTGCATTACCGCGCCCCTTTCCTTCGAGAACCTTCCAGGGCTGGTTGGCCGCCGAAGTGAGGATGTGAGGAGGTTCGTCGGTGAAACTACGCTTCCGAGAGGGGGGGGGGAGAGACGGCGCGCCCAGGGAGTCTTTGAATGCTTGTTTTTTCTTCTCTATCCTTGACCTTGCGGCGCCTCTCTGGCGCTCAGTCACCAGAATTCGGGCGCGCGCCCTTTTTTTGAGCGCTTGTTTGTGACATCATGCACCGAATCACTTTCCTCTACCTCGTACGTTGTGCTGATCTTAAGTCGTTTTCCCTTCATGTCACCCACCCATCGTAATTGTGGTAGTTTGTTTCGCCACCATGGCGCAATGCTTTAAAGTGGCATATCCACCTTTCTTATTCGTGCATCGCATATCATCGATTCCCACTGTGCGTGGGATCTGCCTGTACACTTCCGAGACTTCATGTGGCACCGAGGATGGGGTGTGCCTCCCACCCTCGACCGCCTCGAAAGGCGGCGAATGGTACAGTCAGCAACATGTACAAACTGCTCCCTTCGGGAAACGAATCATCATTTTCTGGGGCATTATGTCATTGCTCGTGTTTTCCGGTGAGCCGTACATGCTGGATTTCGCTTCCTCAGAGTGAATCACTTCGTTTCTTCTAGGCGTTGTCCTTGAGGCCGCTTCGCTTGTCTTCTCATTGTTGCTGGTTCTTTCTGCCTCTGGCACAACCGCTGCGTGGCGGTTGCAGTGGGCCGGCGAAACCGCGCGCTCTTCCCGATTCTAGAGCGATTGTACTCGGAGCTGCTGTCTGTTAGGTCGGAGGAGCTCTTCTTCCTCGGTGAAGAGGAATTCTTTCGGCACTAGTCTTGCCCTTTTGTGCCAGTCTGTGACGGATGAGTGAAACTTGTCTTTCGGCTAACATGGTATTGGTATGCTGATGTGTGGATGCGACGTCAGAAATGACATGCCAACAAGTAAATACTTAAAATGTACATATTCATGTTTACTTGTGCGTCTTGTTTTACCTTGCAATATTCATATGTGTATCTGTCCTTTTCTGACACTTTTGTGTGGCTGAGTTTTTGTGAACCATCTAAAGTGCACGTTCTTTCCACGTCATTTCATATCTGTGTTTATGTAAATGAATTATGTCTTGTCATCATCCCCATTGTATGTCTAAGAAAAAAATTTCTGTTGTAATTTCATTGACGTCTGTGACAATAAATTTTTGAAACAAATATTAAGCGTGATTTTGCCGTTTTAAGGCCCATGGGACGGTTCTGTGCTCTTCCATACTAGAGTAACAAGTACTCCAAATCGTTAACCACCATTCCTGAACACACTGCCGTGTGTTTTGCGGACGAAGCTCCTCAAGCCATGGGTCGGGCGTCTGCGATGTATGTAGTAGTAGTAGTAGTAGTGGTAGTAGTAGTTGATTGATTGATTTGTGGGGTTTAACGTCCCAAAACCACTATATGATTACGAGAGACGCCGTAGTGGAGGACTCCGGAAATTTTGACCACCTGGGGTTCTTTAACGTGCACCCAAATCTGAGTACACGGGCCTACAACATTTCCGCCTCCATCGGAAATGCAGCCGCCGCAGCCGGGAATCGAACCCGCGACTTGCGGGTCAGCAGCCGAGTACCTTAGCCACTAGACCACCGCGGCGGGGCTAGTAGTAGTAGTAGTAGTAGTAGTAGTAGTAGTAGTAGTAGTCATCGTTGTCGTTGTCGTCGTCGTCGTAGTAGTAGTAGTAGTAGTAGTAGTAGTCGGTAGTCACCTCCGCGGTCGAACAAGAGAAGCGGCATGCGAGCACTCTTTTGAATTTAGGAGGCAACCCGCGCTCGTCAATCATAAATAAAAAGATTGTTGTTTCTTATGAAATAAGCTACAGAGACGAGTATCCGTGACTTAATCTTCAATAAAATTTGCCTTGAATTTGATGCTTACTGGAAAAAAACTAGCAACACAAAGACGCACTTTGAGCACTAAAGGTTGCCACAAACTTGTTGGGTGTAATCTCCTTGGCTTCAGCAAGCTTTAGCAAGGGTTAGGCCGTCATGAACTAGCGGCGGATAATGGTGGATACTAGATACTTGACGCAGGCCTTAAGAGACTGCGTGCGTGCCGCTTCGCTAGTCCGGCCGTGCCACCTCTCGTTTAGTGCTTGAAATGTCCGCTGGATGACGGAACTACTATTTGATCAATATATGATGAAAAGTTGCGAAATGGTGGTACTTAAAGTGTTCACTAGATGAACGGACAGATGGACCGACGCACGGACGGATGGACAGACAGAGAGATGCACGGCAGGATGAATGGACACATGCACCGACTTATCCATGAACAGATAGACCGACAGATGCAGGGGCAGACGCATGGCCGGACGGACAGATGCACAGATAGACGTACGGAAGCAAAAACAACCATATGGACGGAAGCAAGAACGGACTGTCGGATACTTCACACCACTCATCATCATGCACTCCGTGTATATGCATTGATTTTTGTTATTGCTATAGCAATTATATAGACTCTCTCGAATGGATTTTGCCGCTGACGTTGGCGTCGTCGTCATTTACCATATATGTATACACAGTTATATATATGAAAATGCAAGAAAAAATTGTCCTAAAACAGACTCCGGCACGCGAAATCGAACCTCCGACCTCTGAATTGTGAGTGCGCGCGGCGTTGAGCCACGAAGCCATTGAGCCACGAAGGAGCACCTTCTGCAAGGTTCAAACGGCAAGCTATTTATATCTACCATTTCTCGCTGACGATGGGCATCTCGGGAGAACTGCAATTGTGTTCTCAGCATTACCAGCGCGAATGCGCAATGAGCGTGTGTCGCCTAGGGAGCCTTCATGTGCGCGCGTCTTCGTTTTTTTTTAACAGAGAAGCACGCACATGAAGGTTCCCTAGTGTCGCCACATTTTTCTTCCTGTGCCCATTTCGACATTCATTGTTCCATCATGGGACACGTTGTTTGCCAGACAGTCCAGATGTCTGTGGAACGGGTTGAGTTGCAGCATCAGTCAGAAAGACTGTAAAGTACTTTACAGTTTTCTTTACACTTAAGCTTCATATGTAGGTTCATTTCAAGAGAGTAATCTTACGAAACTATTCCCAATGTGTTATATCTGTGAGTCGTTTGGGAACCTGTGGAGAACATTGATTCGATACTGGCATACTCAAAACTATAGGAAGGTGTTCATATCCTAAAAGAATATTGCTTACATTCCAATGAACTAGGGGTAAAAGCAATTGGGGCGTAATGGTGGGATTTGTGTATGAGTAGGTTTTCTTGGTGAAGCTAAAGTACATTGGCTTTTTCTTATTCAATGGGCAGGCACCAGAACAAAAAGGAAATGTTCAATAAGGCAACCTCAAGCATCGCAGCGAGAATCTCCCCATGGACCGTTATGTGCATTCAGGTCCACAAGTACCAGATAAGATTCTGGTAGTTCGTCTATAAAAAAATGAAATTCATGCTTGTCAAGACTATGATGTGGAGATACGTAGAGAAAGAAGATGGTGACGATTTTGTTCATAAGAACTTTAGAATAGCCACTACCGCAACGGTTGTTTGTAGTGGTAGATGTGTGGGGCCATTTTCTTAGATATAAAGGGCGCGTACGATAGCGTCTACCATGAGGCCATTCTTGACGCACTTGAAGACATCGGCGTAGGTGGCCGACTACACGCATGGATAGGGAGCTATCTCAGAGGACGTACCATTTTTATGTCGACATCCGACGGTGACACGGCCAGGCACCTCGTAAGCCGTGGAGTTCCGCCAGGCGCCGTCCTGAGCCCCATGCTTTTTAACATAACACTCATTGACCTTGAAGCTGAGCTTCCCGACGTTGTCAGAATCAGTGCGTATGCGGACGACATATGCATATGGGCATCTGGAGCAACGCGACCAGAACTGCGAGCAAGGCTACAACAAGGCACATCAATAACATCTAAGTACTTACGTCGTCAGGGCCTGGAACTTTCAATAGCAAAATGTGCAGCATTGGCATTTACGAAGAAATCAATGTCGCGGTACCCAATCTTCGCTCACGGAGCAGTGATTCCCGTGGTTAAGCACCACCGCTATTTAGGGGTCGTCATTGATCGCAACCTGTCCTGGTCAAAGCATGTGACTGTGCTGATAAACAAACTAATCAGTTTTGTGTATGTTCTTCGTGTTATAGCAGGACTGAGATGGGGCCCTTCGGAGAAAAGTCTTCTGCAGTTATACAAGGCATTGTTTGTGGGCTATATAAGGTACAGCTCACCTGTGCTTTCCAGCATGCGGGCAACGTGCCTTCGTACTTTAGAGTGCCTTCAGGCACGAGCACTGAGAATATGCCTTGGCCTGCCACGGTGCAAATCTACCTCTGGCACTATAGAGGAGTCACGCACCTACCCTATACAGGTTTACACGTCCTGTGAGCCTCTTCGAGTGCACCTTCGTCTGCTGACCCGACATGCACAGCACACGTTATCTTCGCTACAAGTGGACCGACCAGGCTGTACCTATTCGCGATGCCTCGATACGCATAGGCACATGATCCCGTCAGGCTTTGCACCTGCCGTAATCCCTGCAGTGCCTCCATGGACGTTGACTAAACCGCTGGTGTGCCTTCACATACGTGGAATTTCGTATAAGTCGCGTGTTTCTTATATTGCCCTCAAGCAACTCACCTTGGCACATTTAGATGACCGATACAGCGACTCTGTGCACATTTACACCGATGGATCCGTAACTTCATCCGCCTCAGCTGCAGCCTTCGTGATCCCTCAACTCGGTATTTCCCGACAGTACAAATTAGATCATAGGTCATCTTCGACAGCTGCAGAACTTGTTGCTATACAAGAAGCCATAAAATTTGTGAACGACCAAGCACCGCGTAATTGGACGACTCTGTCTGATTCAAAATCAGCGCTTCAAGCTATCCATTCTTGCTTAAGAAGAGGCCAATTTTACGAGTTAACGTTAGGAATCGTCCAAGCATTTGACCTAACACACATGGGTGGTCACTTGATTACACTCCAATGGATTCCTGGACACTGCGGCCTGGTTGGCAACGAAACAGCCGATAGAGAAGCAAGAGCGGCAATATACAACGCTCCTATGTACGTCAAAGTACCCTACTCGCGAGGTGACGTCAACACATTGTTGAGATCACTCATGCGCGAATGCGCTGCCACTTACTGGTTGCTACCAGATCGCCGGAACAAGCGCCTGAGGGAAACAGACCCCAGTATGACTTTTCGTCTTCCAGATAAAATCAGCCGAAGACATGCTAATATACTGCACCGAATTCGCCTGGGCGTCGCATTCACTCGCCACTACACCCACCTAATCGGCCGCGCGGACAGCCCAAACTGTGAAAGCTGCCAAGTGCGCGAAACGATAGCTCACATATTTTGTGACTGTGCATTATACAGGGCACAAAGAGAAATGCTAACTGCAACGTTGGCAAGCATTGGACGAACACCATTAAGTGAAAGCCACATATTGTCAGCAATGCACGACCAAACAGTGTCAAAAACTGCTACAAAGGCTGTTCTAGACTTTATAAAAAGCACTGAACTATAAACTAGACTGTAGGGTACTATACTAAGTGGCTACTGTACATACGCACCACCTCTTCTTGTCCCCATCATCACCCTTCATCCCTCTTTCTTTCCCCTTTCCCTTATCCCCTGTGTAGAGTAGCAGGCTAGAGCGAACTAGCTCAGGCCGACCTCTCTGCCTTCTAATAAATTCTCACTTTCTCTCTCTCTCTCTTCCTTAATTAAAAATTTCCTACACCGTTGGATGACGTCAAAGCACCATCTTTGTCCTTTCGAAATATATTATATTCACGAAAAAAATTGGTGTTCTTCTAAGTGGGTTTCTTGTACACACAGCACTTTGTGCGAATACTTGTGTAGAGTTTTTAGACATCATCGAGATTTCTAAGCAGTACTCTGACATTGCACTGTATATTTTCTGTTTTCATATTGAGAGTAAAATATTACTGTGTGTACAAAAAGAGAGTAATTTATGTATGAAAAGAAATAATGACTTCTTTTACAGGGCCTTTGCGAGACCCTGTGGTCAACGTTTGTCTTTTTTGGAGCGGTCGAGAGGCTCTCGTCACTCCATTGGCGCTGCTTGTACCGTTTGACGGGAAGTGTCTATCGCATCTGCTGATGCGATGGGCAGTCGCTCTACCGAGCTTTGTTTACGCAATGTTGGTTTCGTCAGGGCAGACCAACCCTTCGGCCCCATTAGGCAAGAGGTAGAGTAGACCTCTTTGGCTACTGCTGTATTTCTCTTCTCTCTGTTGTGCGTTTCCAAGTTCAAAGTGCCCTATATGACATAGACGGCTTCTAAGGGCTCCGCACCTATTAAAACCAAGAAATGTATGTAACCAAACCTTTTATAGTGCACTGCTCGCGTTTCTTCATTAAGGTGTAGAGTGCGCTCCCACAATGATAAGAGAGTTTCTGAGACCGTTTTATCCACAGTCTGTGTAAATCATAAAAACTTAACTGTTCCTTCAGCGACTTTCGTTACTTAGGTGTCACATGCACTTATTATTGATGTTTCAAAGCTTAAGCGAACTAGTTTTATTACCTGTTGCGTACTTACCCCGATCACGAGTTGTACCAGTGGGTCAAGTTGGGCTGTTATTGATTGTTGCACCGTAATTGGGTTGATGGGACACTGGTTATTCCACAACACACCCAGCTGTTGTTCAACGCTTGTCGTTCCTCCGCAGAGTTTGTACGTGCTGAAGTGAAACGAAAATGTGAGCATGTGAGGCACTTTTGATGAAACTGCGAATGCTGGAGCGCCTATTTTTACAAGGTGTCCATGGCTAAGCTTTCCCTAACATTAACCCGCCGAGACTGCAAGCAGATTTCACGTTGAAACAGAAAGCACTGTGCTACTCTACTCATTTCTTATGCCACTAAATGCTAAATAATTACCACGGCGTAGTCACACAGATGACGGCTAAATGTTCTGGAATATTGCCGAACTGAACACTTTAAAAAGTTTAATGAAATGTACATATAGTCATTTTTAAGGTAACCCATTCATTTTGGCATATCTCCAGTCACACTTCTGACAAACGGACATTGTTCACTTATAGACTTTTCACTCAAGGATCCCTGGGCACCGCATAGTCTTCTCTGGGCTGTTGTTAGTGCGCGTGCCCCCCAAAAAATGCACTGCTGAGGCTGTGACGTCCACTTTCGTACTTTCGTGCAACAGCCCAGAAAAGAGGAAATTGTTTTCTTGGTAATAAAGGTCGATAGCCAGCCTTCGAATGGCATTAGTTTTCATTAAATCTCGTCATTAAATGCACTCGTCAAAATGCTCCTTGTGAGAAATTGTTAGAAAAAAGGGCCTATATTTATTGTGTTCTATAAATTCATTCTAGAGAACAGTGAACATCAAGTACAATCCAACAGAGCATCGCAATAGAACACAACAGCCACAGACACACCACAAAATGTGACAAAAAGGAATGTTTACACATGTACACGGAACACAACATATACAGACAAACCAAAAATTGATACTAAAAGATATGATTACATATTTACACTACATGGTAAATGAACAACACACAAATGAAACGTAAAGAACTATGTGTTAGTTATTTCTATATTATTTACATGATATTGGTGCGAGTACTAAATAAACATTACCCAATCCAAACCAGACAGGGCTGAGCACAAGCTTTACACGTCTCACGCATACGAACACAAAAAAGGCAAGACTAGTGTCGAAGGAATTCCTCTTCCCCGAGAAACAAGAGTTCCTCCGACAAAACAGATAGTAGTTCTTTGTACAGTCGCTCCAAAATCGGAAAGAGAGCGCGACGCCGATGACCTGCTGCAACCACCTCACAGCGAATGCGCCAAGGACGGTAGGCACCAGCAACAATTAGAAGGCAGGCGAAGTGGCCTCCAGATCAATGCCCCGAAGAAACAAAGCGATTTACTCCAAGGCCGCAAAAACCAACATGCACGGCCCTCCAAAAAGCACGAGCGACGACGCATTGTCTCAAAACACGCTTATTCGTTTCCCGTAGGGAGCAGTCGGGCATGTTGCTGACTGCACCAATCTCTACCTTTCGAGGATTTTAACGGTGAGAACTCCCCGCTCCAGCCACCACATGAAGTTCTGGCCGTGGTTAGGCAGAAATCATGGCGTCAGTGGGCACACAGATACAGCGAATGCGGCGTGCCCAAGGAACTAACGGGAGCAACAAAGTGACTATTGTGTCAACGATAGGATTGTCCAACGCATCTACTCCAGGGCAAGTCGACTGGATATCACGAAAAAACGCGACGGCTGTTGCATAAAACGAAGGAAGTACTACTGATTGTGGGCCCTGATTAACATGCACATCAGGCATTGAATACCAAAGGTGATTGTCTAGAAAATAATATGCCAGAGTTCGCGCGGGAGATTCCTCTTCTTGTACGAGGCGCAACAAGAATCGCAGGGCCAGTAGCTAGTAGCGTATTGGCACCGAAAGGAAAACAAAGCCTTCTTGGGAACGCTGGTGTCCTAATGCCGCACAAGAAACCAACTCAGTGCCGCCGAACTAAAAGAAGGAACACAAAGCAAACTGAATTGATCTAACGATGCGTAAAGATGTCTGCTCCGCGTGAAAAAGGCACCAAACGCGACCACAGAACACAGTCTGCGCAAGTTACCTCCACGACCTGAAGGACCATCCTTCGCATGATCCTTGGAGCTCGGCGATTCCGCGTCAGTCAAATCGTATACTCGTGTCAATACGTCAGCCACAATAAAACGCAAAAGGTGTTATTGTACCACCACCGACTTCTACACGAGCACCATCAACCCACTGCCAGCGTTAGGAGTCAAACTGGCAGTTTCGTGGGCACCTTTCAGAGCCGCATCCACTCACGTTATTATGGAGCACTCAAGAACACATCCGCCAAGTTATCACGGCTATAAACACGTCCCGGCGCCTTCTTCCTCCGCCACTTTGTTTATCCCAGTTCTGACCACCGGAAAAATCATCACGACCCTGTGCCCTTTCACCTTGACAACCTGAACTTCCCAAACGGACACCTTATCGATTGTCTTTCATGTAGAGCCCCGCCACGGTGGTCTAGTGGCTAAGGTACACGGCTGCTGACCCGCAGTTCGTTAGTTCGAATCCCGGCTGCGGCGGCTGCATTTCCGATGAAGGCGGAAATGGTGTAGTCCCGTGTGCTCAGATTTGGGTGCACGTTAAAGAACCCCAGGTGGTCGAAATTTTTGAAGCCCTCCACTACGGTGTCTCTCATAATCATATGGTGGATTTGGGGCGTTAAACCCCACATATCAATCAAGTCTTTTATGTAAATATCTGTCCCTCTCTTCCTTTTGTACATACCTTTTCCATCGCTCGATGCGCGAGTGGGGGGGGGGAGCCCATGTAGCGCCACGCTAGATTTGGCCAGCTGACCGCGCCAAAAACGAAGCAAGCCGCGCGGCTCGTGTGGTGTGAGCTACAAGAAATTTGAAAACCACTGAGCTCTTGGCCTGGCTGGACGTGGCAGCTGGTAACCCGTCTACACTCGCTTCCAGAGTAAAAGCTAAGACCACAGCATGGTCTCAAGCGCCGCCATCTCGCCGCTCCTTCATCTACAAGGTCCTAGAAGTACGAGGGCGACATGCTCCTTTCGGTGGAGAGGTGTGACGCGTCCACGACTTGAGCCAGGGTGGCTTTGCTGTTCACGGCAACTACATAATTCTGGCCTCCGAAGTGCTGGACACGGTATACTTCTTCGATTACTACTATTGAAGACGTCACGTCAACGACATCTTCAGGACTTGCCCCCTCAGGAACGACATCGAAGGCCAATGCCTTCTTCGGTGGCTGGCTTGCTATGATGGGCGCCCACCAGCCTAAGGATGCCCTGAAGCATGCTGCTTAGCTAGGAAAGCACCAGTCGAAGATGGCCTTGTGATTTGCATGGCTGAAACGCTTTTATACAGTCGCTAAAATGTTTTGTGCATAGACGAATCTTCTTGAAACTTCAGTATTCCCCCTGATGAATATCTGCCTCCACACACCACACCTGTATTAATCGACTAAGCAACTGCTTTTCAAGTTTTAGAATGACGTGAAGCCTTGAGTTCTTAGTATCTTGTAGTTTTCTACATGGTAGCAGCCGTATGAAATCCATTATGCTACAGTGATTCTGCTGCTTCAAGCGGCTAATCACAAACGGTTGTTTTAGATGTCTTGTACCACTTGCCTGCACGATGGAACAGCTATTCTAGGAGACATGTTATTAATACCCCAGTAGTACTCTTAAATGCCACAAATTCTTAAGGAGACAGACAATTGGCCCCATCTGTCTACCTCTGTCCGTCTGTCTGTCTGTCTGTCTGTCTGTCTGTCTGTTTATCTATCCATCTATCTATCTATTTTACTACTCTGGGTGATGTTATGTCCATCTCGTTGACATAATCTATACCGCAACCTGCACACTATAACATCAATATGTGACGACCTCGCATATTACTTCACGACACAGGGTTTATGATACGTTAGTCAAGTACGTCATGTGATGGCAAGAAGTCATCCCCGTGCCGTGGAAGTACTTTACCTCGATACATGCGAGAATGTGCATCGTCTGCGTAAGTGCGTGAGCAACATCAATGCCAGGTTATGATATCGCTTCAATGCAATCTGAATGACAATAAAATGAAATAATTTACACGGAGCATTGATAGGGTGCTTTGAGCGCGCTGTAGCAATTTCGAGCCAAACAACTGTTGTTGGCAGTGACCGAAGCGGCAACCTTCAGTTTCTGCCGGCGTCAAGTTGTCTTTTTGTTCACTCTACTTTCGTCGCGTCTATAATCACAATTTCTACGCCACACTTCAGGACAATTATCCTCCTCACTACCTTCTTTACTCTGATCTTCTAATGATTTTCATCAATTTTGTGTCGAATAAATAATGCAACAAGCCTTCAACATTTCCTCTATTCATTCAGGTCATTAAACGCACGTCAGTAATGTCGGCTACAGAGTGATACCAATGCGCAAATAACAAGAACAGCTTTCCTTGAAGAATTTCGCCAAGCTGCACATCAGAATGTGCGTGTATACACGACAAAGGCGCGCTTGTAAATGTCGCGTCTTTCATGAATAGCAAAACGTTTTTTACAGCCCTTTTGTTCGAAGTTGTAAATCAATGTGCATTATAACGCACAAATACATGACTTGCAAGCCATGACACGTACCACAATTACTCACACAATACTAACACTAGTTAAGCAAGCGCCTGATGGTTCTGTCTGATGGTGCTTAGTGATGTATAGTTTCACATAACATTGGCTTGTGGAGAGTTTGCTGTCAGCGTGTGTGGCCCTATGCGTGTATATTTTGGGAATCAGTCGTGGTTATCGCTGGTTAGCACTTTAGAATGTTTGCTAACTGTTGGCTGCAATGATGTTTCTCGCTAACTTATATGACTTTTGACCTGCAGTAGATAGCGTTGCCTGTCCGTGTCATTCATCTAGATTTTCTCGCGCTGACTAATATTATGAAATGACGCCTGTTGTTAAGTGCTGTTACTTGTGTTAGGCTTCAAAGACACTTGGGCACCAGTAGTTCCCATTACTGGTGCTTAATTGTCTCTAAATATTGGGTAACTCCCGGCTAGTGTTGGCTACAGCTTGTTAGTTTTCGCTAACTGCTGGTTAGCTAAGTACTGGTTAGTGTTGGCTGACTGTAAGTTCGAGCTTGTGCTGGCTAATATTCGCTGTTTCACATAACATTGATTACCACAGTGAATGTCATCTGCCGTTTTTTGTTATGTGAATGCCTTTATTAATCGGGCTATGTCAGGCATACACGGGGATTCGTCCACCACCTTCTACCACAGCAACAGCTGCGAGCGCATGCGTCCCTAGCAACCAAATCCCCCACCATGTCACGCTTCAGCGTCGGAAGCTTTCAGCAACAGCTGCGGACGTGTGCGCTTACGCTCGCCCCTAGCAGCAGGAGCCCCCACCTTCTTGACTTGAGCATGACTTTCCACCTCCTCTATGCAGTGCCTTTGAAACACGTTTGTTGCGTTTGTGCTGCCAGCGTTTGTGTAGCGTTTGTGTTCATAAGACGCTGACATTACGACCATCAGGTACAATGACAGTTGCAGTGCTTCGCCTCTCGTTCTCTCACCGTTCACTCTCTCTCCTCCCTGCGCCCTACTTTCCCGTCAAATCAAGTCAAGTGGGCACCTCACTCTCGACTGGAATAAATAGTCAACTTAGCGCCAAATTCATAACCACGCCGATTCCCCTGTGTGGTTGTGAATTTGGCGCTAAGTTGACCATTTAATCCAGACATGCACCATCTAGATCAACCGCAACTTTTACTAGAGTCACTCTCGACCGTTTGCTGACTGGGTGCCTCTTAAGGCGATGGCAGAAGTCAGTGAAGGCGAATGTCTGACGGCAGCGGTACCCTCTCTCAGCGCAAAAAAATGCTTTCTCATTTCCTCACGATTCTCTTCGCAGAGGTGGGACCATTTTTTTTGACATGCTAAATCTTCTTGACAGTCATGCATATGACTTACGACTTTACACTCAAGATTAAGGCCAAATACATGTTCAGGCTATGATGAGTGCATTTACACTTTTCAGAATGAATATGCAGCTTTTGATTGAGATCATACCTGACTTATTTCGCAGCAGGAAAGTAATTATTTTTTTGTCAATTCATTTGCTTTATAACAAGAATACGAAGATGTCATTTTTTATTGTGGAAGGTGCAATAAACGTATTTTGATGATTGACCTATTTGGGCCCTTGTCTTAGCGACGTTGACATCGTCTTCCATCCTATCGTATGGTATTCTTGCCCTCACTACCACTAAGCATAACGTTTACGTTTTATACTATATATTACAGCGTTTCGTTTCTAAATTACAGTGTCGTAATTGTAAGGTAGTACACGACGGTGCTTAGGAGGGCAAGTATCATTATGAACATTGGGGTCGAAGTGAAATAATGCCATGTAAAAATCATTGAATTGGTGTCTTAGCACTACTTTATGACAAAACAGCACAGACAAAGAAATGAAGACAATACTCAGCGATGTGTCCTGCATATTCATCGTCCCGTGGTCTGCGCCACTGTGTCATAAAATAGTGCTGAGACTCCAATTCAGTAGGTCTTACACCAGTATTCCTACACGCACTTCAAGTCACTATGCCGAGGTGACCAATTTGATCTGATTCGCTAACCAATCGAATCTCAATATCGCCACTGTAACAGTCTATTAACTTAGAACGGTCCAAGTAAACAAACAACAAAGGAGTACTTACCATGAGCCAACATTGTTCAGGCACGGAATTGTCAAGCCATTGCTCTTTTTCATTGTTATCTTCAGTGTCGGGTTTGATGCTAGCTGTGTGCTAATGGTGAGCGTAAAATTCACTCTCATTGTTTTTCCAATCTGGGCATCCGTTATGCTTACGTCGCTCACCTTGACGTCCTGTACACCTGAATGAAAGCCCGGGAAAACATGGCGCATGTAAAGGCTTTGGTAGCTTCTAATTATCCACCATAGTTTGAGAACGCACTCCTAATAAAAAATGCAGTCATTAGAAATGGAAAAGTCTGCTTATGACTTTGCACCAAATGGTTGTGAAAAACATGTTCACAATAAAAATCCATAACATACTAGGATAAGGAACAGGTGATGAACCATTGCCTCAATAAGATTCTTCCGATATAGGTGGAAGCTTTTAAAGCTGCTCCTATTGCTTAATCACTCTTTGAAACGAGACAGTGAATGAATGGCACAATGACAGACCACTTTGCTCAACGAGTGTCTAGTTTGCATGTGTGGATAGTGGAAAGCGTAGCAAAACATATGGGTTAACAGAAGCCGCTGTCTATAAAGGCCGCTTAACCACTGTGGACAGGCAGTTTTATCTTTGTGTCTGTTTCACTCAAATTCACAATGGAGCTGCCATGCCAGGTTATGTTTTAGAACGACCATTAAGTTATATCTTTGTTTGTACTTTATTTAGGTACGCCAAGTAAAACACTTATAAATAGAACAACGTGGTAAGTTTTAACTTTCAGTCATTGTTTCACTACAAATAACTCTTCATCGTTTGAGATAAGCTACAGCCCCGCCCACTTAATAAATTGTGCATCTAACAGCAGTCATTCATTACAGAGAAGTAAAGGCTGAAAAACCCTATATTCAATGTTTTTACTACAAGGTAAGCTGCTCCAAGTGAAGAACAGAGTATTTACTTTTTTGTGTCTTCTTGAGAATTGAAACAGCTAAGACAAGTTCTCTCATCCACGGGTGTGACCATAATTTTATAAAGTTATCTGTATACTTCTTTGCTAAACCTGATAGTACAGTATTGTAGTTCACACTTGCAGTCTGTTAAGCAATTTACCATGAAGTAACTGCATGAGTTTCATACAACAATAAAAAATAAAACTCAGCACTATTCCGCACAGCGCGAGAGACAACAAATAAAGCAGATGGGGCTTGTGTTGCTACAGCAGTAAGACTTTCACTAAAGAACGCCGCAGGTGCAGCAATTGAAACACCCCGGTTTTTTGGCGAGGAAGTTGTTATCACATTTACCTTCTTGTGCAAAGCCAACTCAGGAGGCGACCCAGCTCGGGTGCCACTACCTATAGGCCTAACAAGCTTTAGTCGATCACGCACGGGCTGCGGCCGTCGCCCCATGCGTCTCGAACAAAGGACTTCAGCCTAGCATTCGTTAGAACCAGCCCATGACGGGCTGCTCCCAGTGCACCACCTGTCGTTCGTAAACCTTATTCAAGTTTTAACCAGCATCAACGCCTTAAGGATCATAGTATTACGCTGAGGATGAGACATTCGCAACGTCCATCGTTCAATTGCAAGTGAGGCGAACACTTACGGGAATAAACACCAAGACGGAATGCTTTGCCAAATCTGTCCGGCTCGTAGTCATTTCACTATGGTTTTGGTAAGTACAATTGTCTGCTTGTACTCGTTAAAAAATATTACTGCTAGCCTGCCTGGCGTTCTATTCTTCTTTTTGTCTGTTAGCACTTTTGTTGCATATCAAATCTCGCTTTCTTCTTCTATTGCAATACTGTAATAAGGTCATCTCATACTCTCATTATTGCGGAGCGTGTCGTGTTATGTAAACACCAGCAGGTTTCCACTTCATTACTTTGCAATGAAAAGAAATAGCTGAAGGTCATGATTACATAACATTGTGAGAAACATCCAACTCTATACTCACTAGAACATGACGTTAGAGTCGGCGTCTGTACAGAAGCCGTTGCCAAGACCGAGCATCCTAACGCGATGAACAACACTATGAGGAGCATATTCATTTTCTAAAAGCAAATACTAATCTGCTTCGCGCTAGTGTAAACGTTTCAATTACTATGCGTTGCATCAATAAAGCAGATGCTTTTATATACCCGAATGATCGAGGATTAATAGGCTTTGAATGCTTTACGCACGAGAAACGCGGACAGTACTAAAGTAAGCCATTTCCGTTTCCTGTTTTACATTTTTGAAAGACCTACTTCATGTGCTTCAATGGCACGTGTGATCTATATTTGAGGGATATCCCTCAGAATAACACATGCAGTTTACACTATGCTGCGATGAATTGGGCCAAAATGTCATTGACAGCATCCGGCCCCATGGGCATGTGTGTTCCTGTTATGGATATCTCCACGTAATCTAATCAATATCTTTATATATCACTTACGATAAACAAATCAATGTCATTGTCCAGATAGATATGTGGGATTTTATGTCCCAAAACCACCATATGATGATGAGAGATGCCGTAGTGGGGGGCTCCGAAAATTTTGACCATCTGGGGTTGTTTAACGGGCACTCAAATCGGAGCAGAAGATTCTACAGCATTTTCACGTCCATCGAAAATGCAGCCACCGCAGCCGGTATTCCATCTCGCGACCCACGCGTCAGCAACCGAGTACCTTAATCACTAAACCACCGAAGCGGGGCAGCAGCTGAACCTTGAGGCCACTTTTTTCAACTGATTGAATATGTCGTGGAGGTATGGGATACTTGCAAATGTAGCTTTAGGTTTGCTTTTCAACCTGATTTTTACCCCTCAAATGAATCTTCACCTTCTGTGAAAATCTTTTGGTTAGGGCGGCTAGATGGCGCTCAGCGAACCATGACTGCTTCAGTCGTTCTGCTTGCCTAGCAAAAGTTTCGTACATGCGATGCGGGCAAGATTTCTTGAGCGAACCTTTCACACAGGACATCGCAATATCATTCTTTATTATTTTCAAAGAATGAATTTACTGGGGCACGCCTATGGCCTACTCAAATCATTTCTTTTTTGCATCAACTCAGTTGCGCGCACGTATTAGTATTCAAAAATCAAACATCACTCTAACAATCACACGTCACGCATAACTCTAAACACATCACTCGAATGAGTTATGTGTTTACACCTTGGTTCGCTGTACTCGTAATATAACCAGTATCTTTTTTAGTGTTATCGTTTGCTCTGAACTTGATGATTGGCCCGCGTTTTTTAATCACCAACACTGTAATGACAGCGGAGTTCATATTTTTGCGCACTCTACTCATAATTCTGCCTATTCTTGTAACCGATGAAGAAGATGCGTTCAATTGCAAATTATTGAATTCTGTGTTATTAATAATCGCTGATGGGCTTCTTATGTTTTACTGCCAGGGTGGTACGACCTACAGTCACGCGATTAGCTGTGTCCCCCGAAGCGATCTTTAGCAACTCCTCTTTCAATAATCCACATAAACCGATAAACCAAACATGTTCAGTGTTATTTTTGTGTTTTTTTTCAATATCGTGACGCGCTAATTTCATACGGGCAGTGTGCCTCATTCTCTTGTAAGCAGCTCAATTGCTTGTCACAAACTTCCATTCAAATTTGAAAGCTGGAGATCTTGATGACTTGAGCTTCTGAACCAGTTCCAACAAAATATCCAGCAAAACATGACATCAGCGTAGGCGTCCGCAGTGAAGTGTGACCAAGTTTTAACACTCTGACGCAAATGATAGAACTACGAGCAAATTATTCTGTTTTCAGATTTCGACCACCACTAGGTTTTTTAAGAGTACAGTTCAATGCTTTCAGATTTTCGAACTATCAGTATTTCACTGGCTTTTTCAACGGCCTTATAAAATAATAATGCGCAATAAAGGCTAAGTGTTGCCGAGTAGCTGGAAGGATTCACCTTTGAATGTTCACAGTTCCTGGATGGAATTACTGTATTCAAATAGTTATGCACTATGCAGACACGTTGATCTAAATTTGTGTTCTGCGCAACAGATTAGCGGGTGGAGTTTAAATTGTGCTGTGACGACTCAGGCTGAAATGGCATTGAGCATCACCCGCCTTGTTTCGTACGTGTTTTTTTATTACTATTGGCTTCAATATTACCTTTTAAAGCATTAACAATTATTTGAAAAGCAAACACCTTACTAGTGTTTACTAATCTATTGAACTTTAAAAGTGTACTCATGAAAAAAAATCGTGATTCGCTTCACTGCAAAGGCAGTTTTCTTCTTCCATCTGTAAGTGGAACCGCTACGTGGTTGCACTGTTAGATTGCACTGCAGACAAAAAAGGAAAGACGTTGAATTGTACGTTTTACGGCACTCCCTCTGCCTTCATGTGATAATTTATATACGTACTTTGACTCGAAATATCCCCCCTTGTTCCCATCTGATGCATTTTACCGCCAAATGGCTTTGACATTAGGAGCATTTCACGGTCAATCACTACTGAGCAGTTAAATAGCCTGTCAAAAATTGTCCAATTTAGAAAATGTACAATAGCTGCGACGAACTAAATAATTCTAAGAGAGTGAAATTTGCAAAATTTACAGGAAACGAATGTTGCCTAATATGCTGACAGAATAAGTACGTTTATCTATTAGGTCGATAAAAATAAATGCACAATGAGAGGAGCATTCTCCATTCATGTTCAATCTGTATTTATAAAGCATTACTTCATTGTGTTTCCATTGTCAAGAGTATAGGTAAATGGCCTACCACAACCCTTAGTAGTTTGTAATATCGGCCACTAAGTAGTTTTAGATGAGCTACGTCACCATTTTTGGAAAGCTTGAGCTTATTTCCCTCTCAGCGTCTCATTTACCTCAGTAGTTCCGTTACCCAAGGACTAGTTCTCTCGCCTGATGCCTGCTTTGCACTTGTTTTAATGTGACAGCGCTAAGAAACCTCTGTCGCCAAAAGTACGACCTCAGCATTGAAGACGTTCTCCATCAGGTAGAAATCTCGGTGGACGCAAAAAATAGACGCAGAGATAAAGCCGGAATGCAACACAAATATTTTGTGTCGTTTTCATGCCAGTTCTCTAGACTGGTCCAGAAATAGGCCTTTTAAAGGGGTCATACGTCGGGTGCAAAACCAAGTAGACAGGTGTTAAACAGAAGCATATTACAACACGAGGCATAACACCCTGTGAATTGCTCTCAATCCCATTACGAAAGACTCAGCTGTGACTAAACATCATCATGAGCAACCTTAGCATGGAAGAAGTGTGCAGGTACGTAAGTGCACTTATTGCTATACGTAAAGGTAGTGGGTACATCACAGCGATTTTTTCCGCAGCGCCGCAGGAGAGTTTACAACACTCGCAGACGTTACTTCCCTCTTAGACAGCAATTATCTTTACTCAAAAGGGAGCTGACGACGGAGTTGTTCAATGGGATGCAGTGTCAAGTTTAGGATGCCACGGTCCTGATCTGAGATTTTGGTCCGGCTCACCTCACGCTGCTAGTCTCTGATGCTCAAGTTTGTTAGCTGAGTCTTCCACAGTTCTAGGTGTTCTAGATTTTGTGACAGGAAGTATTGATGGGGTCACCATCGCCCACCCATACTATGTGGTAGTGTCTATTTCTTGCTGAGCAGAAGTTATATTTTCCTCGGTAGCTTGCGCAACGCTTGCACTAAAAGAGGGAACCTTGAGGGTATCTCACAGTCGGAAGTTTTTGTAACAACACCGTTTGTTTTCCGGTGGGCCTAAGGTGTGCGGTGGACATGTCCTTTTGCTAATTTTGTAATGACCAAAAATGGCGCAAACTTTTTACAGCGAAGGCTGTTATGATATCAAAACTTAAGTCGCGCGAGGAGCCATAGTTGTCCGCCGTCACTGGTGTCTGTAATCAAATCGCACGAAATTAGAAAAAAAACGTTGAGTACTAATGACACAGTGGCGCTTGAATCCGGACCCACTGGGTTCCAGTCCAGTAATATATCACTGAACCACGCTGGTGCTTAGGGCCTGTTGACAAACTTGCCTTAGGCAGGCTTGATGCCGGGAAATCGATCGGGTAATTCGACTAATAAAGTGTTTTACAGTAGCGAAAGAACAACCACTCGTCGCACAATGCGAATAGCGTAACGTGTGGATCGTCCAATGCTCCAACCCATTTCAAAAGATTCTTCTTGTTCACCTATTAACAGTGGCGCATACCCACTGCAGGCATAAATGCAATCGTCACAACCATGCAACCCACTGCAATCATTGTCGTCAGCCACTACATGAACTATTCTCACAAAATTTCGTGCAAGTGTTTAGCGGATACCAAACTTCTCAAAAGTGCGACGAAAAATGGCATAGCGAATGCCGGCTTTAAAACCAAAATTTTCATTATTATTTCGTAGCGGTTATAAAGCAAGTGCGCTTGCAGAAGTTACCCAATCAGTGTTGAGAAAAGGCTCTGAAAGGCCGCTCTTCTAGCTTTCGTTGTGACTGTGCTGCGCCTTCTGCGCAGACCTGACGTTTTTGTACAGATTGATTATAGGTTGACTAAGGCCCGCAAAACACGTGGATAATCTATTCTCTTTTCTTAACAGCATGGTTGAGTTACGCACCCCGAACGCACGACCTCCAGTGAGATCGGCTTTTTCAGGCTGTTTTACTGCATACTGCAAATGTTCCACTAGCGAAAGGTGTGGCACGGCACAAAATGACCAAGTAACCAGTTTTCATCAATAAAACTGCTAAGACTCTCTCACTCTTTTCTGCCGATTACCCAACGAAGCATTTGCAAAAGAGTTTCACAACCAAATTTGTACAAATCATGAAGAAACTCCGCGAAGAGTTTCTCTTTACAGTCTGATCTCTGGCCATCTTACACAACAGTCTTTTTGGCGGTATTATTGGTTGCAGCCATTGTCTGCCGCAGCTAATGTGCGGAATGAGAAAGGTATACACGTCATATAAGACACAACGTGAATGGCATAAATCAAAATATGTCACTGTATTCACTTAAACAGCTCTGATAACTCAAAATGCATGACATATAAAAAACACCATGGTGTTCCATGCATCGTTTGATGGGCACTGCATTTACAAACATGGAACCATAACTAGTTGGCGAAATTTCGACTAAGGTTGTCCACCATACCGAAATGTGTATGCGTATTTTACAAACATAGCACAATGAATGACATCATATCAATGGTAAGCTATGTCGCGAGTGCCAAGAGAATAATTGCACAAGTCACATGTTGCCATGGTCACTTTTTAGTTGGCAGAGGCCTGTGATAACGTGAGCGGTAGAAAATGACGTTCACGCCAGAGCATGTGCTCTGCTTTCTCAAATGAAACCTTAGTGAGGTGGTCAACTCGTGACTTGCGTTCTGTAATGGTGTCTAGAGTCGGCTAAATCTGTTGGCCATCAGCGTCTAATATTGACCAGTGCTTCCAAGTGTTGACAAGTCGTGTCCAGCTGTGGGCTATTGCTTGAACGCGAATGCTGGCCTTCTGAACTTTAAGCGCCCGTCATTCAGATTAATGCACCACGAAACAATATATTTGTCGCCTCAGCGCATAGCTTCCTTCAGCCGCCATGGGCAACAAAAAAATAAGACGTTCCTAGAACACATCGGCACGCTCAAGTATTTCCTTTCTGCGCTCTTCTCCAACAAACGCTCCCTGGATTCGACCATAATCTCCGGTGTCATCTTGTAATTATGCGCGGCCTTCCCGAAAAGCACTGGCTGATCCGATTTTGCAGCTAAATATTTTATGCGCAAAATAAATAAATAAAACAGTGTAAATTTCCGATTTCTTAATCTCTTTGATCAACGTGAGGAGACGTTTTACGAGCAGTGCTCGAGGGAATGTCACAAGTTCACTAGCGTGTCATTTGCATTACAGGATTGAAACAACCATGTATCTTTTTTTTCTTCTAGATAATTTCTAATATAATTTCGAGAACTTGACATATTCTTGAAGCTTATTTCATATGATACGCTTCGTACATAACCTAGGAGGCAATTATTTATAGCATTCAGCATATTTAGGCACAGAAAATGCTATTTTAGACTACTTCTGTCCTATAGTAAACAACAAGAATCTTCAGCGTATAGCTATGAGTTCTGATTCAACGAGCCATCGTTTATTTGCCCCGTAACGACTGTGTATGCTGGGACACACTGAAGATTTATTCTATTGCTAATTTTTACTGATTTTACACTAACATCTACAATGTCGTGAATGGAATATTCAAAAAGTTGATTGTTGAATTTTATTGTGAGACAAAAGGTCAGCTTCGAAATCTACTTCAATCAAGCGGTGCAACTTGATTTTTGTTCTTTTTGATGAAAATCAAGCAGCAGCTATATTCACTTTAAAGGACTGACATCCAACCGTAACTCCTCCGTTCAGTATTGCAATCTGAATAGTGAGTGTTGTTGGCGCCGTCTGTAAAAGATAATTGACAGGTTAGTACAGCGAGGTACAAATGCAACAACAGAGTGTGACCAAAATGCACAACAATGTCATAAACCAAAATTTCATTCCTCTGTATGTTTGGTTTTAAATTTTTTTCTCTAGATTGGAAACCTTCGTGCTTACAACGGGATTTCAATTCACTTGTTGAATCTATATTATTCTTTGAAATTATGTCATATTCTCCAATTTCATTCATTGAAAGCCTAATATGATTACCGGACTTGTTGTTTTGGAAGCACCTGGGATTAATTTTGACATGGATTCCATAACGTTAACGGCAATCAAGCTACACTAAAATATATGCCTCTTTCCATTATTAAAATGAGTCCGCCAAGCTTTCAGTCAGAACTGCGTCCTTGTGGTTTGCATGGCAACGCTATTTTAGCTTATATATCTACGAAATTTTTATTCTCTGTTACATCATGAAAGTTTCATTTGTCACTAAGTTCTCCAGGAATAACTGAAGTTTTTTATGGGATGACTTTTGAATGCGTCGCCCACCTGATTGCCTAATTTTAATTACATGTGTTCTGTTTTCTTTGCAGACCCAATGCTTCATACTTAACGAAGACCTGCTTAGGCAGCTTTGGTGGACTCATTCCTTCACTATAGGTCTTTCATCGACATTATTCTTCGTCAAAATTGTGCTGGTCTCGGTGTTTTATGCAATATATATGCTGTGTGCGCAATGGGATTGGTGATACACGAGAAACAAAACAGTAATGTAGGCAGGTCGTACTGTGTGCAATAAATCGTACAACTAAGTATGTATAATAAGTGGATGCGGTTAATAGGCGCAAATAGTGAATCCGGTAGAAAAAAACATAAACGAAGATAGGCAAAGTTGTAAAATAACATGAACGTAGAAAACGTTGTGGAGGAGGTGGTTGCCACTTGTACTTTAGCTTTGTTAGAGAAAATTTAGGACACAAATTGACTAAGGCATAGACGCTGAGGTCCCTTCCGAACATAAACTTTCTAGAATGCGAGACATTGACTTTATTTGTGTGCCTTGTTGACTAGAAAGGGTGATGGCATCTTGTCGAACAATAATCTGTCTTTCAAATGCGGAACATCTCTTAGTCGCACGATGTCACGAGGCGTGCATCGGCGTTGTCTAATTATCGCGATAACTGGCGTCATCGCCAGCTACAAGAAGTCCCCCCCCCTAGACCGGCCCACCTCATGGACTAACTCGCACATTTGCTCGTTTTTTTCCCCAGGCTCCGCGGTCTTGGGGGGGACCCCTTGTAGTGGGTCATGACGCCGGTGATCGCGATAATTTTATTTGTGTGCGCATACCAATTCGTATGCCGAGGCGCATGGCGAAGACGCGGCCAACATGCCTCACGTTTTCTCCGGAGGGCCGCGCAAGATACGCAGCCATCCCTTTTGGTTGTCGCTTTCGAAGCCTGTTTTTCTGGGAAAATAAAGTAGTCTTGTCCGAAACTTCAAGGAGTGTAGGTGCCTTCTTTTCGCGCCTCCATGGGGCGAGTACGCTACATCTACACCACCACTGCACATGCTATCTATCTATCTATCCGCCTACGACTTTTATCTCTCCTGGCCGTTTCATTAATGGTATCGATACCAAACTTGGTATGACATAACATGATTGTATGAAGAACATATTTGACTACTTAAAACATCAAAATTATGACATATATGTAAAGAATGACATGATTTACATTTCAAGGTCCTGCAGCTCTTCCGGTGATTTCGTTCATATGGCATGTTGGAAAACTGGTATGGTATGGCATTATCGCATGGCAAACACAAGCGACCGAACCAAACATGAAAATCAAAACATGCTTGTTATGTAACAACATGACTACATTATGCACTCACGGCCGTTTCGCAAGCGTCACATATACCAAATTTGATAATACAATACGTGAGTGGATGATGAAGGTACGTGACTACTGCAAACATGATAATCATAGGATGCGTGTCATGTAACAACATGACTACATGCTACGCTCATGATGCGCTCGCGGCTGTTTCGTTAGCTTCAGATGTACCAAACTCGGTATTAGGTGACGCGAACGGACGACATAAGTAAAGGACGCATCCAAACATGATAATCACGACATGCATGTCATGTAACAACATGACCACGTGCAACACTGATGATGCGCTCGCGGCCGTTTCGCTAGCTTCACATATGCCAAATTTGGTATTACGTGACGCCAATGGATGACGGAGGTATGTTACTGGTGCAAACATGATAATCATGAGAGGCTTGTCATATGAGAACATTACTACATGCCACAGTCAAGGCGCCAATGCATTTCGACTTGACGCGGTGCGCGTGCTCGCCGGCTCTGATTTCGTCGCATCACGCCGGCGTTGCCACGCCAGGCGCCGGTCCTGCCTTATACTCGCAGGCGCGCGCCGCACTGCGTTGCTTTGACGAATGCGCCTTTCAGCGCGTCCGGCGTCCCTCCGTCACGAAAAGAGGGAGACGTAGTGTTGTCTGGGTATTGCATTGGTGCGAAATGCAGCATGTCGCATTTCGCGCTGGTTATTGTGGGGCCGCGCCGACGGACGCTGGTCGCACCTGGCATCAGACTACAGAGTGCTCGCGTTTTGCAAACGTAGCGTCGCTGTGCCCAGCGTGCGCACGTGTCAACGTTAAAATGGAGTATATTGGGCCCTTTATAATGCACTAGCGGCTGTTTTGCTAGCTCAATATATACCCAATTTGGTAGCACGTGACGTCAATGAATGACAAAATATATGACTGGTGCAAACATGATAATCCGGACACGCATCTCATGTAAGAAGATGACAACTTACCACGCTCATAGCGCGATCATGGCCGTTTCATCAGCTCCACATATACTAAATTTGGTATCACGTGACGTGAATAGATGACGAACGTAAACAACACATCCAAACATAGTAATTATAACACTGAACTCATGTGCGGCATCATTTACCTCCACCTCGTAACGTTCTGCTTATTTTAGAGTGGCATATCAACATTTCTCATTCGTGCTTCGCATATTGTCACGTTACAACGTAACTGTAACCTACTGATAATGGCACACAAGGACGTCAAACTGATTCGAATAACGGCAGTACTATTGTTTTTCTCTGCACGCGCATCTTTGTCCTCTTCAGAACAGCGGCACATACAAGCATGCTAGCATCCGTGGAAATACTAGTTTCAGAACTTGTACTAGTGGCATTACCCCCCTTCCCAAAGGACATCGTCCCGATGTCATAACATCATTGCCAGATGAAAACACGCACAATAAACAGTACACAAGGGGGTGTTCACAATCACTCTAAGTCTACTCGAGGGAGTGTGACGAATAGTCAGCGTTGGTAAAATGGTTTCATCCTCGAAACATGGACGACGTGTCGCTGTTGTGAACGGCGGGATTGACGAGCCATGTCCTCGTCAAGAACCTCGTAGTTCACTTCGCTGAGACGACGGAGAACTCTATAGGGACCAAAATAGCGGCGTAACAACTTTTCCGACCGGCCGCGTTGTCGAATGGGAGTCCACAACCATACTCGTTCTCCAGGTTGGTAAGAGACATCGCGACGACGAGCGTTGTACCGCAGCGAGTCGATGCATTGTTGCTTATGGATTCGTTCGACTGCAAGCTTACGAGCCGCGTCTGCAAGTCTGATAAATTCATTCGTCTTGACACTAATCTGGTGTCTGTCTGGTAGAAGCATGGCATCCAGCATTTTAGTGACCTCCCTGCCATGAAGCAATCGAAATGGTGTGAATCCAGTTGTTTCTTGCACAGCGGTGTTGTAAGCGAACATGACGTAAGGGAGGATGTCATCCCAGTTTTTGTGGTCTTGGTCAACGTACATGGATAGCATGTCGGTGATCGTCTTGTTTAGTCGCTCTGTAAGGCCGTTGCTTTGTGGGTGGTATGCAGTAGTTTTTCGATATACTGTGCCGCTAAGCTGCATGACGTCTTGTATCATCCGGGCGGTAAAAGCTGTGCCACGATCAGTTATGACAACTGCTGGTGCTCCATTTCGGAGGACGATGTTTTTCATAAAAAAGTGGGCAGTCTCAATGGCGGTGCCACGTTGTAATGCCTTCGTTTCGCAGTAGCGCGTCATGTAATCAGTAGCGACTACAATCCAGCGGTTGCCGTACCGAGACTTGGGAAAAGGTCCGAGTAGATCCATGCCTATTTGTTGGAACGGTTGTGTCGGAGGAGCGATGGGCTTCAAAAAGCCGGCTGGGCGCTGATGTGGTGCTTTACGGCGCTGGCACTCGTGACACGTCTTCACGTAATGCTTCACGTCTCGACTGAGCTTAGGCCGGTAGTAGTGTTGGCGAATCCGGGCCAAGGTACGTGTGTATCCCAAGTGGCCTGAGGAAGGCTCATCGTGACAGGCGGAAAACACATCGGCTCGTAACGCTGGCGGGACAACAAGCAGGTACGCAGTCGCGTAAGGGTCGAAGTTTCTTTTATAGAGGATATTTCTGCGGACACAGAACGATGATGACGAGCGGGCGAATGCTGGTGGTGGATGCGGCGTACGGCCTTCAAGATATTCGATGAATTGTCGAAGCTCGGAATCGTTCTTCTGCTGTTCGGCCAAGTCGGATACACTAACGGCGCAGAGAAAACGGCCGTCGAGATCGTGATCAAGTGCACCTGACACTGTCTTAAGAGGAGCTCGGGAAAGGCAGTCCGCGTCAGTATGCTTCCGGCCAGACTTGTACACGACTGTCAAATCGAACTCCTGAAGGCGTAATCTGCACCTGGCCAGACGTCCGGAAGGGTCTTTAAGGTTCGCCAACCAGCAGAGCGCATGATGATCGGTAACAACTCTGAACGGGCGACCATACAGGTACGGTCTGAATTTAGCTATTGCCTAGACAACAGCTAGGCACTCCTTTTCAGTTGTGTAATTCGCCTCCGCAGATGATAAAATCCGACTCGCATAAGCAATAGGGCGTTCGACGCCGCCTTGCCACTGGACGAGGACTGCACCAAGGCCGATGTTACTGGCGTCTGTGTGTGATTCAGTGTCGGCATATTCGTCGTAGTGTCCGAGTAAGGGCTCAGATTGGAGACGCTGCTGGAGCTCGGAGAAAGCGCGTGTTTACTCAAGGCCCCACACGAAGGGAACGTCGTCTCTTGTCAGACGAGTGAGGGGTTCGGCAATGTTTGCGAAATTTTGCACAAAGCGTCTGTAGTATGCACAGAGGCCTAAAAATCGACGCACATCACGTTTGTTGGTAGGTGGTGGAAAATCTGCGACAGCCAATGTTTTGTCTGGGTCCGGCCGAATACCATCAGGGCTAACAAGGTGACCGAGGAACTTTAATTCGTTGTAACCAAAATGACATTTTTCTGGTTTCAGTGATAGGCCTGCCGTGCGAATTGCAGCAAACACAGATCTAAGTCGCTGCAAATGCTGCTCAAACGTTTGCGAGAAGACAACGACGTCGTCTAAGTAAACAAGGCATGATTCCCACTTGAGACCGGAGAGCACTGTATCCATCATCCTCTGGAATGTCGCAGGGGCAGAACACAGACCGAAGGGCAGCACCTTGAATTCGTACAGACCATCAGGCGTTATGAATGCTGTTTTCTCTCGGTCGCGTTCATCAACTTCGATCTGCCAGTAGCCACTGCGTAAATCCATAGAGGAGAAGTATCGGGCGCGTCGGAGGCGGTCTAGTGAGTCGTCGATGCGCGGAAGCGGATAAACGTCTTTCTTTGTGACTTTGTTGAGTTTGCGGTAATCGACGCAAAATCGGAGAGTGCCGTCCTTCTTTTTTACCAGTACGACGGGGGACGACCATGGACTGTTCGATCGAGGGTTGGATTACGCCATATTCGAGCATCTGCTTCACTTGAGAACGTATAGCCTCTTGTTCCTTTTGTGATACCCGGTAGGCGTGTTGACGTATGGGTCGCTCAGCATGGTCAGTGACAATGCGGTGCTTTACGGTTGGCGTTTGTTTTATCTTGAATGTAGACGCGAAACAGTCGCTAAACATGTGGAGGATACAGCGGATTTGCTCTTTCTGTGCACACGACAGCTTCGGATTGACATCGACTGCATCGGCTACCGCGGTGTCACTTTCAACGGCTGCAGAAATCGGGGCTATCGTCGTACACGCTTCATCGTCAATGGATTCGAAATGAGCGATAGTTGTTCGCTTGGCCAAATGTTGGTATGATCCACTAAAATTGGTGACCAACAACTCAGTCATCCCACGTTTAAATTGAATTATGCCGCGGGCAACACAGATTTGCTGAGACAAGAGCACCGAAAGGTTGGCTTCAGCGATGCCACTACTGTCATGGTCTATGTCGCCCTGTACTGTAACGAACATACTGGTGCGTGGCGGAAGTGTGACGGTGTCGTCGACAATGCGAAGCGCAGTCTTCTGCGGATTGGTATCTCTAGGCTTCGGGCCATAGTCGTCAGCAAGCGTTACGAGGCAGTCTCGAAGATTTATAACAGCGCCGTGCTCACGAAGGAAATCCATGCCAAGGATAACTTTCCGGGAGCATTCGGGAAGCACAACGAAAGAAGCAACGAACGTAGACTCACAGATTTGCAGCCTTGCGGTGCATCTCCCGATTGGTGTCAAGAGATGACCACCGGCTGTCCGAAGGTTTGTTCCATGCCCCCAAGGAGTCGTGACTTTCCTGAGTTGAGCCACAAGTTCAGCGCTGATAACTGAGTAGTCGGCGCCGGTGTCGACCAGAGCAGTCACTGGGCGGTTGTCGACACGAACGGCAATGACAGCAGAAACGGGTTCGTCAGCGATGTGAGGTGTCGGCTGAAAGGAATCGTCGAAGGTCGGTGGAAGGGTCGGAGGAGGCAGTTTTGACGATAGCTTAACAGCGGTCCCACCCCCGGAGGCCGCTGATTCTAGTTTCCCCGGCGTGGACTTGGGGACCTAGCAGATCGTCCCGCAACAACATTGGCGAAAGTGGAGTATTGATTTGCGGACGTAGAGCGTCGAGGAGACGGAGAGCGTGATTGGCGTCGCTGAAGATTCGGAGACGGTAGACTTGCCAAGTATTCTGCGATGGCGCGGGGTCGTTCGCCGTCCCTGGGCTGACGAGCGTCTGGCCGAAATCCAGGTAGGCCCATCTGTCTGTACGAGCACTCCCGGTACAAGTGACCTGGCTCACCACAGTGGTAGCATAGTGGCCGATTGTCAGAAGCGCGCCACACGCTAGATTTCCGCAAATTTGGTCGCGGATTCTCATAGTGTGGTGGGCCCGAGAAGTACTGCGGCATCTGTAGGCAAGTCGGTCGTTGGTTTTCATAGCGTGGCCCGCCCGAGAAGTGCTGTGGCGTCTGCAGGCTAGTCGGTCGGGGGAAATAGCTGGCTGCCGGTGCAGGAGTACGTACAGCTTCCGCATACGTTAGCAGAGGAGCTTCGGTTGGAGGTGGCGCTAATGGTCGTACCAGCTGCCGCACCTCTTCACGGACGACGTCTGTCAGAGCAGCCACTTGAGGCTGTGAAGGCACTGCGTGAAGCTTTTGCAGCTCGTCGCGTACAATGCTACGGACTAGCTCAGCAAGGCCTCTCACGCTCGTGACATCGGGTGTTACCAAGGGTGCTGACAGACATGCAAGGTTGTCGGACCGGTCATACTGCGAAGACCGCTGTCTCAGCATCCGCTCCATTGTCGTCGCTTCACGGAGGAATTCTGCCACGGTAGCTGGTGGGTTTCGTACAAGTCCTGCAAACAGCTGCTCCTTGACACCCCGCATCAGAATGCGCACCTTTTTGTCTTCCGTCATTGCAGAATCCGCTCGACGGAACAGACGAGACATCTCCTCAACGAACATGGCCACGCTTTCATTGGGTCGTTGATTGCGAGAATTGAGGAGACGTTCGGCTTGTTCTTTCCGGTCAGCGCTACCATACGTGTTCTGCAGCTGAGTGCGAAACACCGGCCAGGTTGTCAAGGCGGCCTCGTGATTCTCGAACCAAATACGTGCCGAATCCTCCAGGTAGAAAAAGACATACCGCAGTTTCCGGTGCTCGTCCCACTTGTTGGCGACGGCGACTCGATCGTATTGGTCCAGCCAGTCTTCAACGTTTCCGTAGGGCTCCCCATGGAAGGGCTTTGGCGTTCGAGAGGCTGGTTGCCATGGTGCTGGCGGAGTCGTGGTCTGTTCAGTCTGGCTTACAGTTGTCGCATATGCCATGGTTCTGGAGCGTTCCGGAAGAGGGCTGAACTGGGGTGGTAGGCCTAGTTGCCGCCGACTGCGTCGAAGGTTGGCTGTTTCTACTAAGGCGTCAATGTTGGGACCGAGATCTTCCTCGTGGTAACAGTGCATAGACTATTACCCCGCACCTCCACCAGTGTCAAGCTACAACGAAACTGTAACCTGCTGGTAATGGCACACAAGGACGTCAAACTGATTCGAATAACGGCAGTACTATTGTTTTTCTCTCCACTCGCATCTTTGTCCTCTTCAGAACAGCGGCGCATACAAGCATGCTAGCATCCGTGGAAATACTAGTTTCAGAACTTGTACTAGTGGCAATATTATCGATTGCTACAGTACATGGGATCTGCCATTTTTTTATTCATTGAGTAAGAATAATTAAGTCAAAATAACAATTGAGCGTTCATTGATAATTTTGACGAAGCAGAGGAACAAACCGCAATGTACTTACCCCAATAAGTAGCTGTATCGACGGGTCAAGATTTGCTGTTATCGACTGCTGAACAGTGATTGGGTTTATGGGACACTGGTTATTCCACGGCATACCAAACTCTGGTTCAAGGCTAGTTGTACCTCCACATAGCTTGTACGTGCTGAATAAAGCCATTTTTTTAATGAAAGGGTGGGTGGGCTCACATAAAGTCATAAACACTGCGCCAGTGTTTCTTAGGCATAGTTGCCAACAACTTACATGCTCGCTACTTCAGCGCGCCAAGCCAGCAAGCAGGTTTCCAAGCTTCAAAATAGATACTGAGGTGCCCAGTTTATGCACCATCAATAGCAATAAAAATCTAATAATCGTCATAGTGTAGCCTTTGAAATGAGCGTGAGTTATCTTTACCAATCGGCTATTCAGGCAGGTTACTAGATCACTGCATAGTTTGCACAGTACTGTGCAATACGAGAGCGAGAAAGGGAAGCGAGTGTGAGGAGGAGAGATAGAAGAATCAGAGAGAGTATAACGTAGCAATTAAAAGTTTAGGAAGGAATAAATAAATAGAAATAAACGCTGAAAGACAGAAATTAAGAATGGTGAAAGAGAGACATATTAAGACAAAGAAAAACAAAGCCAGCATTGTGAGCAGATACCACACCCCTGGATAAGCCGGACATGCACAATAGCTAAGTCACGCTCCCCAACAGAAACATCGAGCGCAACCTCCGCTTCATTAAAGACTATAGTCATTCTTTGGGACCTTCGAGGAAAAAATTCTGGTCTGTCTGTCTGTCTGTCTGTACATTTGTCTGTTTGTCCACCCTAACGATACTTCAAACGGCACCGAACGGCCAAACCCATTCGCAGCACCCACCAATATTGCTCAAGGTTTATCGTTCACAGTTGTTCGATTATCAGTTAAAAAGCAATTGTTGCGCATAACTGAGGCGCCATAACAACACTTCGAAGTTTTGTATGTCTGCATTTATACAAGAAGAGGCACACACAAGTAACTCTAAGGAATGTAGCGTTTATCGCGCTGCGTTGACAGTGCAACGCGATGCTCAAGAAGGTGTTTCCCACGCTTTGCTACGACGTCACGGTGGTGGCACCTACCCGTCGCTTTGCGTTCTACACCTTATCACCTCCGAGACTGGCGCGCATCTTTCTCCACGGGATGCACGCCTTCTTTTTCGAAGATAACTGCCAGATGGCGCTTTTGTGTAACGTGCCTTCGAGTTACTATATATGCTACCTTTAGGTAGCAGAGATGCGCCAATATACGCCATCTTGGGTTAAAATGTCTTGCGGAAAAGGCACTCACCACCCACATAAAAGCAACGCTCGCGCTTCAGAGTGATACATAGTGCCTCAATATTCAGGGATTCTGGTACAAGCGTTGCTTTATTTATTTTTTCGCTTTCTTTAATTCTTTAAAGTATGAGAGGAACTCGGTTGCTCTGGTCACACCTAGAAGCCTTGATTTGATGCTTACATTCTTGGTATGTAATAATAAAGCAAAGTGCGTAGCTCGTTGAACCAGTGAGATACATATTTATGGTTGGTTACACTAGCTTCGCCTTTTCCGCTGTTTTTCCCATTCGAAAGAATGAAATTAATTTTGCACTTTTGAATGCAGTCAAACCAGTTAGGGAAGAAATTTTGTCATCTTGTTGGACTCATTCGGAAACTGCGCGAGGGAGCCAGGTGTTGTTGTATCGCCTTCAACTGAATCGAGCTGAACAGCGATCCAGAGTGCCCATGCGCCGCCCATATTACGCACGGCTCTCTATTGCGCTCCTATTACAAACGCGGTTCACGACAGCTGATGTGAAACAACAGCCGATGTCAACCACGCTTGATGTCAACTGGAATCATCCTAGCGTAGGCTTCTCCGCAGTGCATTTTAACTACTTATGACCACGTGATGGCGCTCGGCGAATAGGGGCACTAAATTTCTGTAGGCAGAGTGAACGGCGCCCGGAAAACAGTGGCGCAACTCTGCTACCTAAAGGTAGCATATACTGTAACTCTAACGTGCCTCGATGCGCTCGTTCACCTCCGCTAGAAGCTCGCGGCACTCTGACGCAGCATCTCCAGAATACTCTTCACCGATTTTCTTGTGCGGAACATCAAATAAACGTTTTGTTCACTCTCTCCAGACGCAAGACTATCATCTTTAGACTACACTTGCGGTGTACATGCAGATTTGGAACCAATTTTATCCTCGATGTCTTGGAGTAGCACCGTCGCACGCGTGACGTCAGCGCGGGGTCCCCGCTTTCAACAGTGCTACAGCAGCCGCTACTCCTATGCGCGGATTGGCTGGTTCTGGCGGGGACTTAGTCAAACGAACAGCCTCGTGAGGGTAAATACCAACGAATGCTTTTGAGTGCAGTTATGAGCTTGTTTTAGTTGCGGCCCAATCGACAAGGCCAAGAAATTTCGCAGATGGCCGACGAGTGTTCTTGCTCGTCATCTGCAATTCTCATCATGGTATACAAACTGTTCGAATGTTTCTTTCAACGCTTCAATAAGCGTACCTTTCTTCAGCATCTACAAGTACGTAGATACAGCTTGCGAAACGCCCTTTGAGCATGTGCACTCCACAGCAACAGCAGGTTTCCATTATGAGTTTATGTGAAGCAGTGTGCTATGAACACGCCTGTCTTTATCAGTGAACTACGTATACGTAGAGACATAGTTTCATATATCCTGCGCCCTTTGGGGGCCACGTCTTCAGCTCTCTGTCCAGAGGCCTAGCGGTAGGTTTCGTGACGGCACTACACCTGCTATAATTCGCTTATGCTTGTAGCCTCCTTGCAATAAATGACTGAAACACTGGCGAGGCACTCAAACGTGGTCACAAGCTTTACAGAAGAATGGCGCGTACGGCGGATATAGCAGAACTCACTGTCAGCGAAGTGCTTGCTTCACACAGTCGATGAAGGCATCGGGTGCTTTCCCTTTTCGAGTTTGACTATCCACTGCTTCCCCAGCTTGGGGTCGTTAGGATAGTTTTGAAAGCTAACACCCTTTTCATGGGTGAGTGATCATATAGAGGCACAGAGCAGTACCTCACCATTGCACGGCACTCGCCGCGGATGCAAGTGGCCAAAGTTCTAATAAACAAAGCGTTGTGATTTTCAAATGAGCCTTAAAAGCGGTGTCCCATGCTTGTCAGAACAGCTTCGATAGCCACTACATACAAGACAACCAACTGAACTGCTTCTCTGTCGAGTTTTACCACGATGGTAGTTTCTGTACGGTGCTGTGCCTCGAAAGCACGTGAATCCCCCACTAACGTCATACAGGCGCGGTGTGCGCTGCAGGCGGGACACAAGGAAGGGTCGCAACTGTGCACTCGTCTTTCTAGTTTCGTTCACCCTTGTGTCCCGTCTGCTGCGTAGTTTGCTGGATGATAGAAAATGATATTTTCATGTTCAATATGTCTTTGTCACAACGGTGTATTCACATTATGCTCTCTATAACGTAAACCCGAGCGTCTGGCTTGTCAACAATGATTAGGCATTCATGGTAGCACGGCTTAGCGTAGCAGAGTGAAGGCCGTTATTCTGCGCACTGCTGGTTCGTGAAATGGCGATTCGTGGCTCTACGCCTCTCTTTGCAGGATATATATGACGGTCATGCACTGTGCCGCGATGCGTGGTGAAGGCAGCTAGCCCAAATTAACAATGTTCGTACCGAAGTGTCTTTTTGGCTGGGCAAAAGAACTCTAGAGAAGTCCGTTTAATTTCAGGCTGCATTGGTCAGCGTTGCGCGAAAGTATGGAAAACAATCAAGAAAGGGGAAGGGGGGAGGCGGTAGCCCTATCATCACCCTCTCACCCTTATCTGGCTGCGCCACGGCATGGGGCGTCTTATGAAAGTGCGTATTGCGGAGACTGCAAGTGGTCTACAGCAAGAAACGCCCGGTCACTTCATTTATCCTTCTCTAACAACTGAAGCAGGAACCGTATTTTTACGTTACCTCGTCGTAAAGAAACACTCTTTTTGCGTTTTTGAATATACGAAAGGCGCATAAGTTTCCAGTGTACCTGTTATAAGCTTGTGCATAGCACAGGAAAGAGTATCTATTGAAAGTATTTGTCAAAAGACACAAAGACGTTTGTGTATGTGGGCTGCTCCTCAAGACTTTGATTTCCTGCTAATGCAAGTATTCTACGTCGGTGGGCAAACCGGAAGCCTTCCAGGACATGAGCCTAGAACACTAAAACTGTCATTGCATGCAGTGGTCTAAATTACTGACACTATACTGTAGCTTCGTACACTGTATATGTAGACGGAAAAAAATTTTAACGCAGAAATTATAGCTATAGAAGCATATTTCCAGACTCTACACCAGTTAACAGCATTTGTAGGTTAAAAAGATAAGTGTGCAAATGTCATCGATTTGTATGCGCATGTCATGTGTCAGAACGGACAAAGCAAGAGCGAAAAAATTGGTTCCAAATCTGCATGTTACACCGCAAATGTAGTCGAAAGACGATAATCTTGCGTGTGGAGAGAGTGAACAAAACATTTGTTTGATGTTCTGCGCAAGAAAATTGGTGAATGGTATTTTGGAGGCGCTGCGTTAGAGTGCCTCAAGCGTATGCGGAGGCGAATGAGCGCATCGAGGCATGTTAGACACAACCGCCATCTGGCAGTTATCTTCGAAAACGAAGGCGTGCAGCCCGCAGAGAAAGATGCGCGCCAGTCTCGGAGGTGATAACGTGAAGGACGCAAAACGATGGGCAGGTGCCACCACCACGACGTGTCTCTGTGTCGTCGTTTTGTTCTCGCGCTATAACTATCGTCATGCCATACCAACTAGCCCAAGCTGCCACACATTTAAGTCGTAGTAAAGCGTTAGAAACACTTTCTTGAGCATCGTGTTGCACTGTCAGCGCAGCGCAATAAACGCTACATTCCTTAGAGTTACTTGCGTGTGCCACTTCTAATATTTTTTATTTATTTTTATTTATGAATACTGTAACCCTCACTTGAGGGTCAATACAGGGAGGAATATAATTACAAAACAAAAACAATACACAATGACAAAACAGACATTACGTTTCATGTTGCCGGTAGTACAATTCTAGCGAACACTCAAACGCTTTGACATTTGCGCTAGTAACAGCGTACTCTGGAAGTCTATTCCACACTTCTATACTATACGGAAAAAAAGAATTTTTAAAGCCATCCAGACGCGCCCAAAAAGGCCTTATTGGGTGACTATGGTTCAACTGAGCTCCTCGTTTGGGTGCAGGTTGTATGTATGTGTCTTTATTTATTTTCATTTCGCCTCTTATAATTTGAAACAGGAGTTTTTACCTTTGCTTTTCGCGGCGCACTTGTAGGGGTTCTAGCGCACATGATTTTAACAAATTTGTAATGGATTTTGTCCTCCGGTACCGCGAGCAAATGAAGCGCACTGCTAGCCTTTGAATTTTCTATTTTATCTCTCAGTGACTGCTGATGAGGACTCCATACAGAAGACGCATACTCCAAAATAGGATGAACAAATGTCTTATATGAAAGTAATTTGACATCTCTAGGGGCATGTTCGAATTTTTTCCTCAAGTAAAACAACTTCCTGTAGGCCTTTGAACACACCTCCTCAACATAAGTGTGCCACCCCAAATCGCTGGTAATAGTCACCCCCAGGTATTTAAAGCTGCGTGTTCTGGTCAGAAGGCTATTTCCGATTTTATAATCATATGCGTGTACGGATTTTTTCTTGGTTATATGGGTGAACGTAGTCTTTTAAAAGTTAATTTCCATCCCCCACTGGGCACACCAATTATGCAAGGCTTGCAGACAGCGATTAATTTTGATTTGGTCGTTTGCAGTAGTTACAGGAGCGTAAATTAAACAATCGTCTTAAAAAAAGTTTGATTTTAACCGGGCTTTCGACAACTGCAGAAATATCATTTATAAAAATTAAAAACAACAAAGGACCCAGCACAGATCCCTGTGGGACACCAGACAGTACTTTCAATGAACTAGATGTGCAATCATCTATACGTACTTTTTGTTGATGGTGCTCTAAATACGCGGCTATCCAATTTAGTCTATTTGAGCTAAGTCCTAGTTACTGAAGCCTAAAAATTAATTTGCTATGAGGAACTTTATCAAATGCTTTGGCGAAATCTACACAAATGACGTCTATTTGTTGTTGACCTTGAAAAGGTAAATAAAAATCATGAACTGTTTCTACCAGTTGAGTAACAGTTGACAACGCCTTCCTGAATCCGTGTTGATGGGGATAAAAAAACTCTTTTGACTCAAGAAAAATAATAATGTGCCTTCCTATGAAATGTTCTATGATTTTGCAACACACAGAGGTCAGTGAAACGGGGCGATAATTGTTCACATGAAGCCGGTTGCCAGCTTTGTATATAGGCTTTACAATTGCAGTGCGCCAGTCTTGCGGTAATGAGGACGTTTCAAGAGATTTGCTGAAAATGATTTTAAATAAAAGGACGACCATTCGGCATACCGTCGTAAGAATTCACTGGGAATTTCGTCTGGTCCGGTTGCCTTTTTAGTGTCAAGCCCTAGCAAGTGACTGAACACCCCTTCCTGCATGATAGCAAAGGGCTCCGTTGCGCAGGCGCGCGGGCAGGCCTGGTCAGCAACCAACTAATCAGTTTCATCTCTAGTGAAGACCGACTGAAAGAACTGGTTGAAAGAATTTGCTATCTGCAGTTTTTGCCTCACTGTCTCGGGTCCAATTTTTATCTGTTCAATTTCTTCTTTTTTATTCCTCAAGTGAAGCCAAAATTTTTTAGGGAAAGACTTAATGAAGTCAGCAAGGGTTTCGGTATAAAACTTTCGTTTGGATTCTTTTAATGCTGTCTTTAACTGTTCACGTAATTGTACGATTGCTACCAAGTTGGTTTTGTTTTTCCGCATGCGTTTTATTTTTCGTATGATATGGACGATTTCCCGGGTTATCCACGGACTGCGCTGTTTCGTTTTCTTTTTACGAGTTGGAACAAATTTATCCGTACAATGCTTTATAATGATTTTGGAACGTTGCCATAACTCTTCTACAGATTCTGAGACAGAAGCAAGTTCAAACTCCTGAAGGGACAATTCTAGATAATCAAGTATAGACACGTCATCGGCCCGTGCAAAATGTTTAATCTGAACCGGGATAAATGGCCACTTCTGCGGCTTTGCGTCTAGTTGGATATTAACAGTTATCATCTTGTGGTCCGATATTCCTTTTTCGACCGATAAAGTGCTATGTGTCACTCTGCGTGATAGGAACACTAAATCAAGCAATGTTTCTGAATTAGCAGTTACTCGCGTATTTTCTTTTATAAAATATAAAGGCAGTCATACAAAACTTCGAAGTGTCTTTATGGCGCCTCAGATATGCGCAATAATTGCTTTTTAATTTTACAATCGCACAACTATGAACGCTAATTGCAGTAGGGTTGACAGGCGGGCTAGTTGGTACAAATTCATAATGGAATAATTGGAAGCGCAAACCAACGGGACACAAGAGAAGAGCAAACAAGTTTGTTTGTTTGTCTCTTCTCTTGTGTCCCGTTGGTTTGCGCTTCCAATTATTCTATTATCAATATGAACGCTAAACCTTGAGTATTATTGGTGGGTGCTGTGAATGGGATTGGTCTTTTGCTGGCGTTTGAGATATCGTTAGGGCGGACAAACAGACAATTGTACAGACAGACAGACCAAAATTTTAGGAGCGAAGCTCCTTATGGCGTGGCCTGGGCGTCCCTCGTATGTAACCACCAGTGGCACATACCCGAAATAGGTATAACACTTGACCTCCAAGGTGGTGCCAGTGAGAGATTTCTTCTGTGCGTTGTTTAGCAATAAAAAAAATAGTGCTCAATGTACATTCCAATGGCTGCTAATGGGGAACGAGAGACATGAGCATTCGGCTTTTAGCCAACGCGCACGCTGCGATCCCCATTAGCAGCCATCGGCATGTACATTGAGCACTATCGGACAAGAAAGGGATGCTACATTATACTCGCTGGGTGTAACCTCCTTAGCTTTAGAAAGGTTTAGCAAGCGTTGAGCCGCAGTGCCATGAATACAATGAACTTGTATATACCATTCATGAATGAACTCAAGGTGGTTAAAAATGAGAAGTAGATACGAAGCGCAAGCCGTAAGAAAGTAAAAGCCGAATTCTCCTGTCTCTCATTTCTCATTAGCAGCCATTGGCATGTAAATTGAGTCCTATCTGACAGGGAAAGGTTGCTACGTTATACTCGCTGGGCGTAACCTCCTTGGTTTTCGAAAGGTTTAGCGAGTGTTTGGTCGCAGTGCCATGAATACAGTGAACTAGAATATACCATGAACTGGAGGTGGTTAAAGGTGGGAAGTGGAGCCAAAGCGCAGGCCGTCAGAAAGTGTGCGTGTGCCACCTCTCGTTTAGTCCTTGGAATGTCCAGCGGTCCGCTGGATGGCGGTGCTTCTATATGGGGAATATATGATAAAAAGATGCGAGATGGTGGGACTTGGAGTGTTGAATAGATGAACGAACGGACACACAAACAGATGCATGGATGGACGCATGAACGGACGCAGGGGTGGATGCACGAAAGAACGCAGGGATGGGCGCACAAACAGACGCAAGGACGGTCACACAGACGGACGCATGGATGGACGAATGCTTCGCCCCACTCTCCATCATTCACTCCGTGGATATGCTGCCATTTTCTTCTATAGAAGGTGCCCAAGACCGACTGTCGTATTTAAAAGTCGTGCCATATGTGAGGAATGGCTCTTGTCAGAACGTAAAATATGTGTACGGAAGATGTAACTTTAGTTGGAGGCACTGCTGTAAATATATTCAACATAGATCAGTGAACTATCTACATAAGCACAGAGGAAATTACCCAAACGCATCGCTGCAAGTACAATAGTCATTTCTAGCTTGACGCCGTCTCACGGGGAGTACTCCTTTCAGTGTGTAATTGGGGTGGTAATGGCTAACCTGTATAAGATCCTAACTACACACTCCTCAATCAATGCTGTGAGCTAAGGGGCAACAAAACAGAAAAGAATACTTCTTAAGATCCACGAAAAGCTGGGCGAGTTGGTAATTCATCTTAACTGAGTGCGCGAAAAAGAATTGAATCGCAAAAGGAAGCCACATGGACACAGCGCACAGTCCAGATGTCTTCCTTTTGTACTTTAATTTTTTTTCGCGCACTCAGTTAAGATGAAGCATTTCTTACCTGCATATTTAGTAAGTATTGTAACATATTTTTTTGAGTTCGTGTTCAACCACATTGAAAATTTCAGCGTTCTGCGCGAAAATGGCATCCACCAATGTCATCTCTTTAACAGTCTTTCAGAACTGAGCATTCTCTAGGTCAACAGCAATAATAATATTAATAATAATAATAATAATAATAATAATGTTATTAACAATGAAGGGGCATTTACCACGAACCAACGTTGTTGATGCATGGAACTGTAGAACCACTGCTTGTTTTAATTGTTATCTTCAAGGTTGGGCTCGATGCTAGTTGCATGGTGATGATCATAGAAAAATCCACTTTCATTTTTTTTCAATCTGGCCCCGCCGCGGTGGTCTAGTGGCTAAGGTACTCGGCTGCTGACCCGCAGGGCGCGGGTTCGAATCCCGGCTGCGGCGGCTGCATTTCCGATGGAGGCGGAAATGTTGTAGGCCCGTGTGCTCAGATTTGGGTCACGTTAAAGAATCCCAGGTGGTCTAAATTTCCGGAGCCCTCCACTACGGCGTCTCTCATAATCATATAGTGGTTTTGGGACGTTAAACCCCACAAATCAATCAATTTTTTCCAATCTGAGCGTCCGTTATGCTTACGTCACTCAGCTTGACGCTCTGGGCACCTGAATGAGAGGGGAGAACATGGTGGCGTATATCAGGGTACATATAGCTGTTCATTCCTACATGGCGTTTCTTGCGCCTGTACGATCAAAAAATACAGTTACTCAAGGTGGATAAGTTGGCTTCTTACTTTATACCAAATGGTTAGTCATTTTTATGCTTTTCACCCCTTCATTTCACACAAACGTGTATTTTGTGAAGGACAAAAGGCGTATGTGTTTTCCCAGACTCAAACCTAGCACCTGAACGGATACTCAGAGCAGGAAAAAACAGCATTAGGAATATAAAGTTTTGCGTGTTCATAATGTCGAACGCAAACCGAGCCAGAGTGTCTGGCATTTGGTAGGCTTGAGCACGCAAACTATACAGCAGAGTTCATTTTCGAACACAGCTGCTAGAGGTAACGCTCAAATGCTCACTGCTGCATGTACACGTATAAATGCTGACGCGCCTCGCCACAGATCAGTGGATCGGCGACCAACGACCTGTTCGCTGTATTAGCCTACTAGTTCCAGCGTTTATCACTGTAATCTGACTTTTCATCTACCGACCACAATTTCAGCCTATTAAGCATTTTTTTTCTTGAGCATACAGTCTACTTCCTTCGTCAACGTCACTATCACGTGTCAATACATACAAAAGCTGTTTGATACAATGTGAACAAAATGTAATTCTTTACAATTTTGAAGAAAACTCATGAAAGAACGAAGTATTGTTCTCCCATTGGGGTCCTAAAAAGCAAAAATGACAGCAAGCCTTAGCAGTGGTATAATGAGCATACTAAACTTGTTCTAGTAACATGCGCACACATGCATTTTGGCAGCAGTGTGCATATTGTCACGCACCAAGAGCCGTGAAAACAAGACAGGAACAGCGGGGCAGAAAGACACGATCGTGTATCTTTTAACGAAGCGCTAACACACACTTCTACTTTGTTCTCTTTTCCCTTTTCGGTTCGTTAGGGCTTGCCGGCTCACAACTCTAGGTGGCATTATTCCCCCTCCCATTAGAGCATCGACTCGATGCTCATACACAAGGTGACAGCAGGGCCCATAAGGGAATAAAAAGAAAGGGAGAAACAATACTTACAGTGCACAGGGCATATGCAGGTGCAAAAAAAAAGAAAAATGTCCGTGGTTGGTCATAAGAAAAAACATGAATACAGTTCAAAGTTCGTTCGAGACCCTATGGACAACGAAAAAGAAATGTTTGCTGCCCTGGCACAATAAGGCGAGTATTACTGCGTAAAATAAGGTTTTAAACGGACGACATGCACAATCTCTGTTCGTGGTAAGTGGCGCTGGGTCGTTGCCGAGCCTCCGTCTGGAATGACTTCGTAGTAGACCTCGTTCAACCGCCGTAATACTTTGTAGGGTCCGAAGTACTTGCTCAGGAGTTTCTCGCTGAGACCTCGCCGTCTAACAGGAGTCCAAACCCGCACTTGGTCGCCAGGTTGATAAGTAACTGGTCGATGGTGGATGTTGTACCTTCGGGAGTCTTTAGATTGCTGCGATCTTATGTGCATGCGGGCTAGTTGACGTGCTTCTTCTGCTCGCTGAATGTAATCCTCGACATCAGGAGTTAGCAGCTCGTGCTGGTCGATGTCACAAGGAATCATGGCGTCTAGCATGGTTTGCACGTCTCGACCGTAAACGAGGCGGAAGGATGCGAACCTTGTCGTTTTCTGGGTTGCGGTGTTATACGCAAACGTTACGTATGGCAGGATCTCGTCCCACGTTTTATGCTGCACATCCACGTACATAAAAATCATGTCAGCCAGTGTTTTGTTTAGCCTTTCTGTCAAGCCGTTACTCTGGGGGTGGTATGCGGTTGTCTTACGGTAGCTCATGTAACTGAGTTTGAAGATGTCGTCCAACAGTTTTGCAGTAAACGCTGTCCCTCGGTCAGTGATGATGACTGACGGGGCGCCGTGACGAAGCATTATGTGGTGCATGAAAAACTGGGCAACTTCAGATGCTGTACCGCGTGGCGGTGGCTTCGTTTCAGCGTAACGCGTCAAATAATCACTTGCGACGATGATCCACTTGTTTCCAGAGTGAGACAAAGGAAACGGTCCAAGAAGGTCCATTCCAACTTGGTCAAACGGCGTACGCGGTGGGTCGATGGGTTGTAGGAGGCCTGCAGGCTTTACAGGTGGTGACTTGCGACGCTGACATTTGCGGCATCCTTTCACGTAGCGTTTCACACAAGCTGCAAGATTTGGCCAGAAATATAGCTGTCGTACCTGGTCGATCGTCCGTGAGTATCCCAGATGGCCGGATGTCGGCTTATCGTGGCAGCCTAATAGGATATCATCGCGAAGGTCTTGAGGAACGACTAGAAGATAAGATCTGCTGCCGGTACCGGTGTTTTTCTTGTATAATATGCCGTGTCGTAAGCAAAATGACGGCCATGTACGGGAAAGTTGTCGAGGAACCGACACGGTGCTGCCTTCTAAATGGTCGATGATAGGCCTTAACCCGTGGTCCACTCGTTGCTTACTGAGGAGGTCCGCCCCACTGAGAGTCCCCAGGAAGGCACTGTCGTCTTCTACAGCTGTATGTTCGGATTATAAAGGTGCTCGTGATAGCGTGTCGGCGTCTTCATGCTTTCTACCCAACTTGTATACGATGGTGACATCAAACTCCTGAAGTCGCAGACTGCATCGTGCTAATCGCCCAGAGGGGTCTCGGAGGTTAGCCAACCAACACAAAGCGTGGTGATCCGTCACAACTTTAAATGGGCGCCCATAGAGATAAGGCTTGAACTTTGTAATCGCCCATATTACCGCGAGACATTCCTTCTCTGACGTTGAATAGTTCGTTTCGGCACGTGATAAAGTGTGGCTCGCATAGGCGATCACATGTTCGGTCCCATCTTGTGTTTGCACCAAGATAGCTCCGAGACCAATGTTGCTTGCGTCAGTGCGCACCTCTGTGTCAGCGTCCTCATCGAAATGACCAAGCACAGGAGGGGAAGACAATCGATGTTTCAGTTCCGCAAAGGCAGTCGCTTGTTCGTCAGTCCACAGAAATGGGGTGTCGTCACGCGTAAGTCTGATGAGTGGCTCCGCAATCTTAGAGAAGTTTTCGAGAAAGCGGCGATAGTATGCGTTCGCGGTGTGAGTAAGGTGCAATGAAGCGGCGTTGTGCCGTTCGTACCATTTGGGTTGGTGTCAGTAGGGCTGGTCGGAGCTGCCATGTTGTTTACGAGCAGTCCAAACTCAGGGGATTGCCCTCGGATTCTTCTGCTGGCGCGGTGCACAGGAGTAACCATCGGTACGGCGCTTGAGTTCTTGCTATGTGGAGGGGTACGGTGCATAGATTACCCAGCACCTCCACCAGTTTGTCACGCACCAAGAGCCTTGAAGACAAGACAGGAACAGCAGGGCAGAAAGACACGAGCGTGTATCTTTTAACGAAGCACTAACACACACTTCTTCTTTGTTCTCTTTTCCCTTTTCCGCTCGCTAGGGCTTGCCGGCTCACAACTCTAGCTGGCAATATGCATGCCTGTCCATGGCGATGTCTGCAAAATGAAATCTATTTTATTTGAAATGCTTGCCGCTGATCACTTTTTTCTTTCGATGACGAGAGTACGTCTCACCAAGAATGTTGAAGCAGAATAACTAACATAATAGTTCAGAACAATTACCTACGTAACTAACATTACTTGAGAAGCTTCCTGCATGCACAAGAGTAATCTAAACTGTACTCGTCAATTAGAAATGGTATGCCAGGTATTACATCCAAAAACCTCTATTCGATTAAAAGATATGCCTCGGTGGAGTGCTCCAGACATTTGGAGTGTTTTGTGTTCCTTAACGTGCACTGACATCTCACAATACACGGACCTCTAGTGTTTCTCCTTCATCGAAATGCGACCGCCGCCGCTGAGATTGCACGCTTGACTTTCAAGGCCATACACCATAACAACTGTACCATCAAGGCGCACGTACCGAACAATTAGTCACTATTTCTACGTCTCAGTGAAGAGCCACACTGCTAACAACGCGTTTCTATATTGCCAAGTATGGCTCATCTATACGTACATTGCCTGAAGGAAACTCGTAACTATAGGCCCCAACCAGCCTACCCTGTGAACATTAGGCACTGCGAAAAACACTTTGTTTTCTGGGCGAAGCTCCTTACGCTGGGGCTCAGTCACTTCTCCGTAGCCACCCCTTACTTTTCACAATGTTCACATGATGGCACTGCGCCGTCGCAGTACGTGAGTGATAACTAAATGGCGTGGAGACAGACAGACAGACAGACAGACAGACAGACAGACAGACAGACGGAAAGACATACAGACGGAAAGACATACAGACGGACAGACAGACGGACAGACAAGCAGACGGACAGACGGACAGACTGACAGACAAACAGACGGGCGGGCGGGCGGGAACGGACGGACGGACGGACGGACGGAAAGGCAGACAGACAGACAGACAGACAGACAGACAGACAGACAGACAGACAGACAGACAGACAGACAGACAGACAGACTGAGCTGCTTCACCCTATTCATCATCAGTCACTAGTAGATATGCTGTGAATTTTCGGGTTCGCATGGTGGAGACACGTCCGAGTAAGAACGACGGTTCACACACTCTTGAACTCTAAGAGGCAGTGCTCAGCAGCCTATACCCGAACGTCAGGCAAAACACAATCAGTCACATCCTTGCTGCTGCTATGTCACGAGAAATTCCAGCCTAAGTTTGAGAACGACTGGATATGCATTACTTGATTGACCGATTATTTTTAATAAAGATTTTTTTTCTCTCTCTCTCTGTCTTCCTCTCCAGCAACAAGTCTTAAGGGCACAATAAGCAGATACGCCACGTTGCTTTTTATGACGTAATTTCTGTTCTGTTAAAAACCGTCTCAGATTGCCCACGCAAAATGCGCTTAGAATCAACCACTCAGTAAACTGAGTAAAGCACTCAGTTATACGAGTATTTTCTGCTGATTATTGTTCATTTCGTGAAATATTTCTGAGCCCGGCGCACTTGTTCAACTCGGTGCATCAGTCATTACCAACTTAAACTTTAAGTATTGTTCCCTGACTGCACTTGCGACAAAACATCACGTTCCCAATGAACAGATAAAGGTCTTAATTCTCTAAAATCCTTTTAACCTCTAAACAGCCATGATGAAACACGCCTACGTAAAAGCGGAAAAGGCTAAATTTTAAAGGCTCGTTTTTATTTAGTTACAACTTTAATGAAAATCAACAAACAGTTAGGTTAAGGTAGATAGGGCGGAGGCTATTTGTATTTTTCTGGCTGTATTTAATTGGTATATAGATATACAGAAAAAAGGAAACAAAAAAATAACATGCAGCTGGCAGAGACCTAACCTGAAAACTATAGTTAACACGTCCGGTAATCTACCAACTTAGCTGCAGTGGCATTAATCAACTCGTTTAATTTCAATACCTGTGCTTGCAAACCTTCCCCGCCACTCATAGCCATAACACCGAGTGTAGAACAATCTTTTTTGTCGGCTGGTACTACGTAGGCCCTAAACTCTATACATGCTGACCACAGCCTAATAAGCCCTCACACATTATCTGAAGACTTCCAGCCTGCATGAACGAGACCGGGAATTTGTCTGGCCGTTCGGGCACAAATAGCAATATTTGTTAGCTTACGAGCTTCCTGCAACCTTATTTCGAATTATCGAGTTTTAACCCCAGTGATAAATGTTATTTTATTAACATGCTTCTAGTCGTTGTCAGTTATGTCCTCTAGCCTGCTCTTAGAGATTGTTTGCAAGTTTAACTTTCATTTGAATTTAGCCTATACTTAAAGGTATACTGATCTCATACTGCAATTTAGATATACGCAGAATGACATGTTACCTAACACTGACTCCTATTAGTGTCACAACAAGTTATACAAATTTAAATGCTGAAAATCACGATGAGGGGTCCATGTGCACACCTTACTATATTAGTATACTCACTGGAACATGATGTTAGCGTAGGCGACTGTACTGAAGCTGCGACCAAGTTCGAGCACACTAGCGCGATAGATAACACAAAGAAAAACATATTCGGCTTTCTATCAGCAAGCACTGCTTTGCTTGAAAGCCGAGAAAACAGGCAAACACTTTCAGTTCTCAGTAAAGTTGGTATTTGAGTGGTTAATTTATACCTGTGCTGTAGAATATTAATGGGCAACAAAAGCTACACGTGCAAGAGCAGCGGCGAATATTGACTCGTTCATTTTCCGGTCTCTTGCACTTTCCCGCCACATGAGAATAATTTTTCACTTAACTATCACCAAATAGAACACGAAGTGTTTACAACGTGCAGTGACGTGTCTCGACGAAATGGCTTCAAAATGCATTCGACCTCGTGTGTACTGTCGCCATAAAAAGTTTGATAGACTCCAGAAAATTTTTATTATTCATTAACAATGAAATGGAGTTTTTGTCTACCTGTTAGTCGAGTCGTGTCACTGTTCCTGGGACAAAATGTATCCGATATATATATATATATATATATAGTCCAGTAGATCCTCCGTGAGCGGTCACAACGTGGTTTACTTTGACGTTTCGGCCTAGAGTCTGGCCTTCATCAGGATTAAAAATACAGTTTGTTGGTGCTCAGCTTAATAAAATCTCAAATTAGAGGGCAAGAAAAAAGAAAAAAAGACAGAAAAGAAAAAAAGAAAAAAGAAAAGAAAAACAAGAAAAAAGAGAAGAAGAAGAGAAACATAATATACGGTGGACTCACCTCGGGCGCCCCCTTCCACTCTTCCTTCCACTTCCCCCCTCCACTTCCCCCTTCATCTCTCTAATTTATATATAAATATATATATATATATATATATATATATATATATATATATATATATATATATATATATATATATATATATATAAAGCTAAATTATCAGTATTTGTACATGATCCACCAGTGTTACCTCAATACGAAGGCATAACATAATAAAATAACTGACGCGATCCTTCAGCATTCGACATTGTTATCATTATACAATTCTAGAATGAACATCTTTTCAACTATGGCCAAGTTTCTCCTGGGCTTAGGGTCAGAATTTAAAAGTTTTATTGCCTGAATGCGTCACCTCCTTGATTGTTTTGATGTGAATCACTACTAAACACTTAAGCAGCTTGGTTGAAAAGTATGATTGCTGTGATGGAAGCCAAATTTGTAATCATGTACGAAACATCCTAAATATCACAGGAACGCTAATAATGAACGGCAGAATAAAAATAGTACAGTATCAAAGGTTATACGTCCCAAGATATCAATACGAGCCACGTTGTAGTGGAAGGATCCAGAAGTTTCGACTATCTGGTGTTCTCTAACTTGCATTGACATCACACGTATTACGCTTCTCTACCATTTTGCTTCGATCGAACTTTGATCGCCGCGAGCGCGATCAAACCCGTGACCTTCAGTCAGCAGCCGAGCACCTTAGCAACCACTCCAAAGCGGCCGATAGGCAAAATATCGGAAAAAAACGCAGAGGATGCAGGAGTTCCAAGATAATAAAAAGGATTCTGTGTGAGCAATGAGAAACTTGTTTTTGTGCTAACTTCAAATCTACATTGAATCGAGTTCTCATTTCGACAGACAACTAAGTGGGTAACCCGATCGGCTGCTATAGTTTGTAGTTTCGTCACATAAATAATTCCAGATAAGCCATGTCATCAACTTTTCAGGGTCAGTACTTATGGCCCTCTGTATATTAGTTATGTACCTGAATAGCTACCAATCTCTAGACCAATAGTGTCAATAAAAGCCAGATCGGCACCAGTTTTTCCATGCAAGCTTCAGGACGCATATCTAAATTAAGTACCTAAAAGTTCAGGTATGTGCACACTATATTCATCGTTGTTCATTCTTTATATCTGGCTCCACTGCGGTAGTCTAGTGGCTGAGGTACTCGGCTGCTGACCTGCAGGTCGGGGGATTAAATCCCGGCTGCGGCGGCTGCATTTCCGATGGAGGCGGAAATGTCGTAGGCCCGTGTGCTCAGATCTGGGTGCATGGTAATGAACCCCAGGTGGTCAAAATTTCCGGAGGGCTCCACTACGGCGTCTCTCATAATCATATGCTGCCTTTGGGACGTTAAACCCCAAAAATCAATCAATCAATCTTTCACTTGTAATAAGTGATCAACTGCTATAAAATTAGTTTTGTGCGCATCAAATGTGATTCGTTGCTTTTTCTTGGGCGATACAAGCAACAGAGTGTGGTAATAAACGTTATGCTGGAAGTCAGCACATGTATTTTGTGTCCTGCTCTGATGTTCTGGTTAATCCAGCGCTATTCTTTCTCCTCATCAATGTGTACCAACGAGCACAAAGATCAACAGCAATTGCGAGGTTTCTTACTGATATCAAGCGCTGTCTTATTATCGCATGTAGGCCAAGACACTGAAAAGTTCATGAACATAACTTCTTTCAATGTGTTCGTGTTGCGCTCTGGCTAAAATTATTTTATAGTCCCCTCTTACCCTTAGCCGACGCAGCACGTTGCCAAGAACGTGACCACTTTGTGGCTGATGTCGTAGACCACACTCAACAATATAAAAACAGTGCGTCATTATCACACGGAACGTAGAAAAGGCAGAGGAAGTGACTATCGCGATGGCCATAGCCCACACTAACGCCTCATGTGTAATCAGCGACTCGCAGACAGTCGTTCAAAACTACGCCAGTGGCAGAATCTCCCCCCGAGGCATTGCGGATTCTTAGTACAAGCAAAATTCACGATGAGGACGAATACGTGCAAATTATTTGGTTCCCTGTCCACACACCACTACGTAACCCGGAGGACAGACCGAATGAAGTGGCGCACAACATGGCTCGAGGTCTTACGTTCCGAGTTGCGTCAGACAAAGCGGCCACCCAAACGGACCTTTCTGCGCCGGTGTGGGAATGGGATAATCGACTGAATAAATTTAATGACATGACAACACTATCCACTGCAAAGGCGGGAGTACCCTCCGCCTTCCCCCAAGCTGAATCGGGCCCAGTCTGTTCAGTGGCGGCCGCTACAAACACGCGCACACAAGAACCCCGTTATGATGCATCACATATATCTCGGTGTCTATAGCCCAAATCTACACCAGTACTGTACCACTGGGGCCACTCTTGACGATATCCTAAGGAAATGCCCAGCATTAGTGGGTCCGGCGGCACGATCGGAGTGGGTCCGGCGGCACGATCGCGATGACACCAACTCACCACACGCCTCTATCCTTTGTGCAGCTATTAGTCATGGCCTGCTGCTCCTGCGGTGCTATCACCAATGCTTCCGCGGCAATGACTGCTACCCGAGCTCACCGCTTCGGCAACACCATGGCTGGTCCATCGTCGTCCTTCTGGAAGGCTTCGTCGGCACGTCTTGTCGGTGATTCCATGCGTGTTCGTCCTTGGAACCCTCCATCCGGCCCCCGGCCTCTGCTCGACGACTATGCTGGTGAGCGGCTATGCCACCCAATGACCACGTCCGCAGGGCACAGCCTTGCATCTGACGCCGTGCATCAACAATGGTGCCTGGCTCCCGCTGCCTTGCCTGTGCGGCCCCCCACGGTGCTGCGCATGCTTCGTCCGGGACCACGCGCTCTCGCCATTCCTACACGTGACTGCACCTATATAAATCGCCGTGACATCATCGCTGCTTTCAGTGGGTCCGGCGGCACGATCGCGATGACACCAACTCACCACACGCCTCTATCCTTTGTGCAGCTATTAGTCATGGCCTGCTGCTCCTGCGGTGCTATCACCAATGCTTCCGCGGCAATGACTGCTACCCGAGCTCACCGCTTCGGCAACACCATGGCTGGTCCATCGTCGTCCTTCTGGAAGGCTTCGTCGGCACGTCTTGTCGGTGATTCCATGCGTGTTCGTCCTTGGAACCCTCCATCCGGCCCCCGGCCTCTGCTCGACGACTATGCTGGTGAGCGGCTATGCCACCCAATGACCACGTCCGCAGGGCACAGCCTTGCATCTGACGCCGTGCATCAACAATGGTGCCTGGCTCCCGCTGCCTTGCCTTTGCGGCCCCCCACGGTGCTGCGCATGCTTCGTCCGGGACCACGCGCTCTCGCCATTCCTACACGTGACTGCACCTATATAAATCGCCGTGACATCATCGCTGCTTTCAGTGGGTCCGGCGGCACGATCGCGATGACACCAACTCACCACACGCCTCTATCCTTTGTGCAGGTAACAAACCGCTTTTCCTTATTCACTAAACCCACGCGTTACCGTGGTCTTTTAGTGCTGCCGGGCCCACATGCAGCGTTTGCCATTCTTTGCGACTGTGTGAATATCATCATGAGTCTCCTGCAACTGTCTGGCGATGTCGAACTAAACCCAGGGCCTGCCACTCGTGCCTCTGCCGGTGACGACCATTCAGATGTGTTAGCAGCCTTGCGCGAACTAAAAACAGGCCAATCAGCACTACTTAGCGAAATCAAAGGTATCCGAGATAAACAGGCTGATAACGATAAAATGCTGAAAGACATAAAAGAGAGACTTACGAAGATTGAAGGGGAGTGCCAATCGCTGACGGCGATCAAAGCTGACGTGAAGAGTGTGCATGCACTCGCGGAGGCAAACGCGCATCAGATTGAGCAGCTGACTGCACGCACTGATGACACCGAAGATAGAGCGCGGCGAAATAACTTAGTGTTCTACGGGATAGATGATGAGTCTAACGAAAGTTGGACAAAATCTGAGGAAAAGATTATCAGGTTTTCAAGCGAGCACCTCAAATTAACTATTGCTCCGAAAGACATAGAACGCGCACACAGACTCGGTACCTTTTCGCCGAATAAAACTATACCAGTTCTAGTAAAATTCACCCATTTCAAAGATAAGGAAAAGGTACTAACTGCTAGTAGAGATCACAAGCATCCCAATGTTAACATTGTGCAAGATTTTTCACCAGCCACACGCCTAGCCCGTAAAAAACTGGTCGAGTTCAAAAAAACTCAAACTTTTCCCAGCAGCCTTCGTCATAACAAACTTGTAGCAGGGAAGAACACCTACGTGTATGACCCGGTTAATCAACAAGTCGTTCTTCGCACGCCGTAGCAGTTAGCTAGTGGTTGCCCTTACGGTCCCAAGGACTATTTATCGTTTCTTTTTACTAATATCAGGAGCGTACTACCAAAGCGGGATATCTTGTCCTGTTTAATTGACTCTTCAGATTCCAACGTTATAGTGCTAACCGAAACGTGGTTAAACTCGTCTGTCATCAGCGGTGAAATATTCCCTTCTTATCCAGATTTCAATATTTTTCGTACCGACCGAGATGGCAGGCGTGGTGGTGGCGTGCTCATTGCTACTCACCGTGACCTTGGCTGCTATCGTATCAATATACCAACCTCACTCGAAATGGTGTTTGTGTGCTGTAAAGCCATTCAACCCCACGTAGTCTTAGGTGCATGCTATCGCCCACCTGTTTCCGACAGTACATTTATACCAATGTTTCATGACGCGCTACAATCACTAAAGATTCATTTCCCTAATGCACCAGTTGTCCTATTTGGCGACTTTAATTTTGCGAACATAGATTGGTCTGACCTCGTCCTTGTCACATCGAAACAAAACATTGAAAGCAACTTCGTCGATACATGTTTAACATTCGCTTTAACTCAAATTGTTAATGCAGCAACGAGGCAATCTAAACACTCAGCCAATATACTTGATCTAGTACTAACAACCCATCCTGATAGAATCACTTCGCTTTCGTACCTCGACGAAATCAGCGACCATAAGGTCATTCATGGCACATTCCAATGTAGGCTGAAGCGCCCAGACAAAACAAGAAAAAAGCTTACCTTATACGATAAGGGTGATTATAATAATTTCAATAAAGAACTAACAAAATTCTGTCAGTTTGTAGTTAAAGATTTTAACAAACGATCTGTCACTGAAAATTGGTTAATGTTTAAATCTAAAATGCATGAGCTTATTAGTACTTACATTCCAACAATTACGATTAGTGAACGTAGCACATCCCGCTGGTTTAATCCTGAACTCAAGAGGCTCAAAAACAAAAAGAAACGACAATTTCGCGCCGCAAAAAACAGCAACAATCCTGTGGCGTGGCAAAAATACCAGACTACCACGAAACTATTCTGCTCTGCCATCGATAAAGCGAAGCGGCTGTTTAATAATACCACCTTGCCCAATTTACTCCGCACTAACCCAAAACAATTTTGGAGAGTGATTAACCCGCGAAACGAAAACAAATGCATATCAATAATGGATCCAACTGGACAGCCTATCGCGAATAATGCAGTAGCAGAAGAACTAAACCATACCTTTTCTTCCGTTTTCACCAGAGAACCGATTGAAAACCTCCCTGACGTCTCCCCCCACAACTACCCTACCATGCCGGACGTCATTTTTTCACCTCAGGGCATCCAGAAAATTATCGAATCGTTAAAACTTACATCATCCTGCGGCATCGATGGTATAAATGCTAAGGTGCTCAAAAACACCAAAGAAATCACCAGTGTCATTCTTTCCTATATTTTTCAGCAATCACTCTCATCCGGCATCGTTCCTCACGACTGGAAAGTGGGTAAGATCGTTCCGGTTCCTAAGCCTGGTTCATCTAGTTACCGGCCAATTTCCTTAACCAGCGTCTGTTCAAAAATAATGGAACATATAATTCATTCACAAATCGCTAACTTCCTTACCTCAGTTAAATTTTTTCACCCTAACCAACATGGATTCCAAAGAGGACTCTCATGCGATACTCAGCTTGCACTATTCATCCATGACTTAAGCGCTAGTGTAGACCTTAACATACCAGTTGACGCCCTTTTTATTGACTTTGAGAAAGCCTTTGACAAAGTTCCCCACAACCGCCTACTACTAAAACTCTCCCAATTAAGCCTTAACCAACTTGTCTACAATTGGATTCAGGACTTCCTCACTAACCGTCAGCAATTTGTTGAAGCTAACGATACGCCCTCTTCCCTTTCCAACGTAATCTCCGGTGTGCCACAAGGTACAGTTCTAGGACCCCTCCTCTTCTTAATTTACATCAATGATTTACCCGATAACATTTCATCTAACATCCGCCTCTTTGCCGACGACTGTGTAATCTACCGACCTATTACTAACGTTTCAGATACAATTACTCTCCAGCAGGACCTACTAAAGCTGGACGAGTGGTGTCGCAAATGGCTCATGGTATTAAATACTAATAAAACTGCACTTATTTCATTTCACAGACGCCAAAACTTACCCACCACTAACTATAATATTAATGGCTCCATAGTTTCTTCCCTAAGTTCCATTAAATATCTCGGTGTTAACATTTCACAGAATCTAAACTGGTCTTTTCACGTAAGTAAAATAGTTAACAATGCTAACAGAGCTCTCGGTTACCTTCGTCGTAACTTGCATCTTGCCCCTCCATCAGTCAAATTACTAGCCTACAAAACACTAATTCGCCCAAAACTAGAGTACGCATCCGCCATTTGGGACCCATTCCAAATTAACCTAAGTAAGTCCATCGAACTAATTCAAAACCGAGCAGTTAGATTCATCTACTCATATTACTCGTATCATACCAGTGTTACCACCCTTAAAAGAATAGCAGATCTACCTAACCTTGACCTACGCCGTAAGGTTTCCAGACTATCCTTGTATCACAAAATGTATCATACGTTTCATTACAACTGTCCCATTCAATCAGCTCATCGTACTTCAGCCCGCACAAGCCACCACAAGGCCGTGTACCCACCTCCTGCATGTACCACAGCCCACCATCACTCCTTCTTCGCTCAAGCAGCCAGGGACTGAAACGATCTTCCCCCAAGTGTCATCCATCATAGCAACACGGATAGATTTAAAAATGCCATAGAATCATTGTTTTATTAACCCTATATTGTTTGCCCACACCCTCATGTAAAGCCCCCTGTTGGGTGGCCTTTGAGGTATATTAAATAAATAAATAAATAAATAAATTAGTCAGAATGTCTGGGGTCGCGGCTTCCAATGAAGACCTTTGGGCGCGTCGGCGAACTACGCTGCTCAGTTCAAGCCTGGACAAGCAAATTTGGGCAATCCAGAGGCCAGGGAAGCTGCCGGGTGACACGGTCTCTCTATTATCTCCCAGGTGGGAGCTCCGCTCAACAATTCGCCGGAAATTAATGAAGTCTACCTCTCTCTCTCCTCTTTTACAGCATTCTTACGCACAATCTTTGAGGTTATTGTAAATAAAACAATAAAAATAAATAGAGCACTTGTACTCTCAAGAAATTTTGCAGGATCTTTAATTGTTGTCAGGTAATTACATAACTATTGTATGGGTGAAGCACCTTAAGCCTTGGGTCATGCGTCGTCGATGTATGTAGTAGTAGTAGGCAGCCAACTCTTGTTTAGTCCTTGGATTGTCTGCTGGATGGCGGTACTTGTATATGATGAATGTATGATGAGAAGATACGAGATGGTGTTACTAGGAGTGTTCACTAGATGTAATGATGGACGGACGGACAGACACACAGACAGATGTACATATGGACAGGAGAGAGCAAGGGTGACGGGTTTAGGCAATGTATCTAATACTGTACTTTCGTGTCCCGGATGTAAATTACGTCATTTTTTATATAAACAGTGTACACGTATATATGCAGCACAATTCCTCAAGCAAAAGTGCTTTTTCGTCCTGTGAACATTAAATCTCTAATTTTTCTGAAATGTGGAATTCCGAATATTCAAAAATTTTGCCCAACAATTTCAATAACGTCGCATCCACTGCTTACTCGAATTGCCCAGTGTAAATTCAAAACAGCGAATATCTTTTCAATAATCAGCACCGGCAGGAAACAGTCAAAGCAACAAATGCCAGCGCTTTCAGACGTCATTTTTGTCGCTTTTGTCTTTGAAATTACAAATGTGCAGTTCAGGCTTTTACGACACTATCGACGTCCTAATAAACACCAGATGAAGCTATTCTTTGTTTATAAAACCAGTGTCACCGATGAGAAAGCCTCATTAATCTAAGTTTATCACCATGAGATTGCTGTTTCTGATAAGTGATATGTATGTTTTAACATTTCAGAAGATTCGATTAATTATGCCATCTAATTCAGAAAACTAACGTATTAAGGAATTTTGGGGGGTTCGTTCTCAGCATGATTCAAAATTACTTCACCTCGACATTACAATGCACAAGTTATAACGGGTTCTATTCACAGATGAAGTAAATAACTCTTGGGGTCCCAGAATAAACATTATTAGGCCCTCTTTTTTTCTAATTTATATAAACGACATACCCCTTACACCAAATGTAGTTTTGTACGCTGACGACACAAGTTTATCTTTTAGTAACAGTCTAGGTGGGCTGAAATGCACAACTAATTATAGATTGAATCAATTTTATAATTGATTTTCTGCGAACCAATTATAGCTGAATGTCCGTAAAACCAAATGTGTTGTTTTTAAGCCTGTAAATAAACTGTAGATGGCAGTCCTGTTAGTGTAAAGTTTAATAACGCTGTAATGGAACAGACTTCAGTTTTTAAACTTCTCGGAGTTCTCGTGGATGAAAACCTCAATTTCACACAACATATCATGAAGGTTCATTGCACCATCTGTAAGTCAACTGGTAGATTGTTTAGGATCAGGCACTTTGTTGCCGTTTGGTTAACACATCGCTTTTATCACGCAATAATTCAATAGTTACTGCCTGATATGGGGAACCACATGCCAATCAAACCTGAATAGGCTCATAAATCTTCAGAAACGAACTGTTCACTTAATATAAAGCCTTGAATATCGTGATCATGCGGCCATTGTATTTTTAAAACATCGCGTTCTAAAACTTACTGATCTATATTATCTTAGGCTCGCAATATACATACATGGTTAACTCGAGAAAAATGCCATCTTTTTTTTTCAAAAGTACCTTTCAACTAACCATCAATGCAATTTTAGGCACGATGAGTTTAAAGTTCTCTTTTGTAGAACATTATACGGCACTAAACAACTTACATACCTAATCCTAGCCTTTATAAATGCTCATCCCAGTACTATCAGTGTTGTCCGAAACTGTGTACCTTTAAGTTACTTTAAAAATGCCATGAATAGGTACTTCCTTCATGTTAGTGACTGAAATTATTACTAGGTCTCTTCTTTCGGACGTATTGGTTTGGTTCAGTTTTGTATGCTTAACTATCCATTTACGTTGCTACTCTGTCAGTGCCACTTGGTGCTTGTATATATTTCTTTCTTGTTATTGCAATTTTTATTAGCGTATACAAAATATTTGTTTCTGAAATGTGTTAGTTTATTTTCCATCATTTTAATGTAACATAGTTGATTGATTGATTTGTGGGGTTTAACGTCCCAAAACCACCATATAATTATGAGAGACGCCGTAGTGGAGGGCTCCGGAAATTTCGGCCACCTGGGGTTCTTTAACGTGCACTCAAATCTGAGCACACGGGCCTACAACATTCCTGCCTCCATCGGAAATGCAGTCGCCGCAGCCGGGATGCGAACCCGTGACCTGCGGGTCAGCAGCCGAGTACCTTAGCCACTAGACCACCGTGGCGGGGCAGGTTGCTGTTTCTGTTGACCTCATTTATGAGTCGTGACAAAACACCACGACTTAACGTAGGTAGTACATCAAGTATCAATATTCTTTTTTTGCATTTCCAGTGATATGAGCACTTGCGTGGTCTTTTTTATAAATTTACTAGTGTGCTATTACCATGTGAGGTTTAATGGTGCAAAGTTTTGCTTCTGATGCGACTGCTGTCCAACGACCCGTTCTGACATTTATCGTGTATAAAGTGATCATGGGTACATGGCAGAACAGCTTCAGAAGAGTTATTTCTTTACACGGTTACTTCTACAGCTAAAGGCGCAAAAGTTGAGTTCACGTGAATTGTTCTTTCAAATGCGCAATTCAACGCTGACTACTTTATTTTGCTGCTTAAGCTGATGCGGCGTTGGACGATTTATCAATTTCATTCCATATTGTTCTCTACAGTGTGTCTGCCTGTTCACTTCACCGATGAGCTAACTTTATGTCTTACTTTCATTCGCAGCCTGGGTGCTAAATACCACCATCCATGCTGCAGTATTTGTTGTGTTGCTGCCTACAGTTACAAACGTTTCAAAGGCTCTAGAGGGCAAAATATATGTGAGCATGCCTCACCTTACGGAATTGCAATTTACGCCTTTTGTAAGTAATGGTAATGTTCAATTCTTGAAGTTTGCGCATAGTTGTTCCGAATAAAATGTTGTATAATTCAAACACTACAATAAAAATAGTGACCTATACTGTTCGACCGTGATCTGTGCGTTGCGGTGAAAGGTTGTGTGAGAGACTGTTGTAGTCGATAAGAGCCGAGTATTTGTTCCGATGTGAGACTGCGAATACATGTACTTTTCCTCTGAGTGCTAGCTCACTTATTTGCTTCTTGCGTATGAGTTTCTGTCGTTTCTTCTTCAAGTCTAGGCGAATCCGAGACCTCACCCTTCTATGGTTACAACACCGTACGTCCCCAAGCACTTCCACATGCTGCACTTTGCCTGGGTTTGCACTCGGTATGAAGTCTATTTCGTTCTTACTTTCAGAATTAGGGCTCCTTCATTTTCACCGATGGTTCACTCGTTTTCGGTACAAAGTATTGAATATCTGTAAATAATGCGTTCTGTGAATTCTTCCAATAACTTCCCTCTGGCATTTCTAGTACCGATACCATAATCCCCAACTGCGTGGTCTCCAGCGTGCTTCTTCCCTACCTTGGCGTTGAAGTCGCCCATCAGTATGGTATACGGTGTTTTTACTTTACTGATTGCCGATTCCACATCTTCATTGAAACTTTCAACTAAAACGTTGGATGTAGGCGCCTAGCCTTGTACCACCCTCATCTTTTATATCTTATTAGGCTTAATTAACAAATCATTCCACCCTTTCGTTAATTGTGTAATATTCCTCTATGTTACCAGTTATATTTTTGTGGATAAGGAACCCCACACCTCATCTTATGTGAGCCAAACCACGAGAGCAAGGGACATGCCCATTTTGTGTAGCACTGCATAGGCCTCATCTGTATTCCTAACCTTAATGAGCCCTACTACATCCCACTTAACACCATCTAGATTCTCGAATGGGACAGCTAGACTTGCCTCGCTGGATAAAGTTCTAGCGTTGAACGTTGCCAAGTTCAGGTTCCAATTGTGGCCTGTACGGACCCAGAGATTCCCAGCACCCTCTGCTGCGTTGCAGATCTTACCGCTGCCGTGGTCAGCTGCTTCGAAGCTGCAGGGGACTGAGGGCCGTGGACTATTTAACGTATCCATGAGCTAAGTAGTGATCATATACTGCACCATGGTGCAGTATATCCCTCCAATGTTGAGGGATTGTGTTACCGGCGATGGTCACCGGCAAAGCCGTGCTCTCGGCGCTTTCATGCAATTCCAGCAGCACGTGGATAACTTATTTTTAATTCGGTAGGGCACTGCGCAGTACCGAAATTAGAACCAGGATCTCTTGTATGTGAGGCTTATACTCTAATCTCTACGCCATCGCGAGCTATAATGTATTTACTATGTACTAAACATCGCATCAAATGCCGTCAATGTGTGCACAACGTGAGTCACAGACACTGGCATGGATATTGTGTAGCGCATATCATTCACGTCAGGGCGAGGTCTTAGTTCCCGGTCGGCTACTTCGTCCATCAATATCTACTGCAAAACTTACCACAATGAATAGCGCGTCTATGCGAAATCTTGGTATTCTCGCGGACACTGCATATAATTAAATGCCATTGAACTAACATGGCACACGACGTCAGAGTAAGAGGAATATATTTTACATCGCGTAACTTTAAAGTGATGCCCGTCATGACATACATAACACGGTCTAGTGTTTTTGGGGCCGTTTTATCGACCCTTAGTACACCAAAGGTACGCCGTTCATGCATGATCAACATGTTTTGTGAGATGTGACATCAGTGTAGCATGCATTTATCAGTCGTCGAGACATGAATAGCGTGATAAGCGTGCCCCATGCGCTATGACATATATGAAAAGGCAAAATTGTTCTTAATGTGCTGTAAACTGAAACATGCATTGAGTGATGAGTGCACATGAGGAAAGGAGCGACAGGCCGTGTCAGCAATTTACATGACATTTGAATAGCAATTAGGCAATCATCCCCTTCTCTAAAAAATTACAATGGCTGGATCTGTCGCCCTGACCCCATACACTCACGCATGCCACAGTGCTTCCATCTTTGTTTTCTTTTTTGTTCTAAGCAATGCGGTGACGAGGCAGCATTAGCCAGGAAGCTTCAGAGTCACTCCAGAGTTAGAATAACGTTTCTGGTTGGCAGCACAAGCACTCCATTTGTCTGGTACGCGACATTACGTAATATTATCCTACGAAACTTAAAAATATTGACGTATAGATATACCCTATTGTGATAAGCGGGGGACACTACTAGTCATTGAAGAACAGACAAATGCCGTCCTTGCTCAGTCTATGATGATTCGGTGCTAGCAGGTTATCGCTAAACAATACTAACACATCCTAGCGTCTACGCTGCTTTCTACTGCGTTCGTGTTCCCGAAATGTCGTCAATAATGGCGTCGGCGCAATACATATTCTGCGCTGCAGATCCAGGACCTGTGATATACCAGAAGGCAATACAAAATGTTGTACTGAGATCTCTTCCAGCTTGCCAAAGCAACGTCAAGGCAAACAAGGAAGCATGCAACCAACGAAAACGACTCTAAGGTTCATATTTATGTAATTTTATTTATTAACAACTCCCTGCATACCCAGTAAGGGCCGAAATAAGAGAAGAATAAGAATACAATATTAACAAATATAAAAAGAGGGGAAAGAGAAATGAACATGTTAAGTTTGAGCAAGAGCACTATTTGCTAACAAGATGAAAAAAAAAATGGTGCGTACATGAACAGTCCGAAACCTAAAATAACAAAGAATAATGTGAACAGACGACACTTTTAAAAGTGCAAATAAAAGATGACCAGTTTATTATATTATCCAAAAGGTGCACTAAAAGCAACGACGTAATCAAGAAGTTATTGCATCAATAGCGCATGAATTAGCCACGGCTGAGTTTTCAGCAAGTAGTGCCATAGAAACAAATCAGTATATTTAAAAACGTTCTTTCTCGTTAGATAAGGCGTTAAGGATGCTGCATGGTGACGTCTCGTTCAGCCTACGACAAGCGGCTTCATACTGGTACTTGTACAACGCACGTGACATGGTAATGCCTTTATTACCCTTTCGATGCAATAGCCTTCAAAAGTCCGCCTTTCCTAGGCATTAAAACAAGCTTTATTTTAATTATTTCTGCTCATATGATCTACTTGAAGAAACCACAACGTGTAGATCGTAGATATTCGCAATAACTCAGAGGAACTCACACGGCCTCCCACTGACCGTGCGGTCTTCACAGCGGAATGCCTTGCGAAAACGCGCCGTCTTTGCGATCAGGTCGCAGAGCTCTGCACGCTCTTTGTCTCCGCAGAAATGGCTACACAAACTCACGAAGAACGTTTGGTCTTCACTCATTGACTCCAGGAATCGGAGCTTGGAATAGCTTTGCGTAGCGGAATTGCTGTCCTCGAAAGCCCGTAGAGTCACGTTCAGGGCGAAGACCTCCGCGAGTGCTCGCTTCTCGCGTCTGGTCTTCGCATCATAGAGCGAGCACTTGAGCTTCTGAGCCCATCGAGAATCTGACTGACCCTTCCCGTCGGGCATTCTTCCGTGACTGTCGAGTGCACGAACCAGGCTACGGGCGATTTCGAAGCCCAGCCCGCTGAACATCATGAGACTGGAGCCATTCCTGCATTCAAAACCCGCAAGGTGAACACGTCATCAGTGCTGTACAGCCAGCGGCAGAAAGGGAGTGGAAGTCAAGTGAAAGCGAATGTTTAGGCAAGTTGTTCCACAGTTATAAAAGAATTTCACAGCGCACAAAGACAGGCAATCAAGGGAAATGCATTTACTGCTCTTAGGTCATACTCAACGCTGTATATGTGTCTCTCTCTGGCTGCTATGTTTTCTTTAATGGCTAAAACCTCTCATAGGCAGTCTAGTAAAGACCTTAAATTTAATATTACAACGTGAACGTTTCAGCCTTTCATCAACACCAAAGGGCATTCCCACCTCTAATTTGATAAATATATGCCATAATGGTACGCTTTTTGATGTACAGATAAGTAGGCGTTATGGGGCGATATCAGTATGCTTTCTCCACCTTAAATATTCACAGTTCAGTTGAATACCATTACTGAAGTGTTTCAGCATTTCGTCTCCATCTAACTGTTGTCGCCGTAGACAGATCTCTATCCGGAGTTCTTGTACTTAGCTTCGTGACATCAGAGCGACCAAGCTATGCCACCGCAGATATAATCCATGTCATCAGTAATCATCTAGTGCACTTCCCTCTAGTTCTAGCCTACTTTCTTTCCTTATGTGTGACTTTCAGATCCCAAGGTCACAGACGGCAAGTTGTCTTTTCGCCCACTTCACTTACTTCGCGCCTATATCGAGAACATTCAAGATACACCTAAAACAGTACAGTCAACGTTCCCCATGCCTTCGTTGGCTTCATCGTCTGCTGGTTTTCATTGAACATACAACTAGAGTATGGCGCATTCCAAGTATTAGAAGATTGTGCACGCAGAAGTTTGGACCACCTATTCTAAGAGTGCCTTCGTTCTTGCATGCATCAAACTAAAAGCACGAGCTGCTTTTACATTGTACTGCTCTGCCCCATTCTTGTGTTTTTGTTTGGCTTTGGAGCATGAAAGAGAGGCAGAGAGAGTAGAACGAACAGCAGGGGCGTCCATATCGCCGGATTTGTTGAGCTCAAGTTGCATTCTGCTCCTTCGCGACCAGTCTCAGCTCATCTTCGAGATGGCAACTGGCCGAGGCTCTCTCCCAAAGCTCCCTGGTTTAGTAGTGCCTCGATCATTGCACTGTTCAGCCGTAATGCATGCATGGTTGAGGCTTTCAGTGCAGATCGCTTTCACCTTTCTGTAGCATACCATAAAGAGACGCTAGAAGAAAATATAAGGTGTTATTGATTGCTGAAATAGCGGTCCACAAACGTCGTGGTGCTACTTTTGTCTCTAGGTAGTGATTATTTTGAAATAAAATCACGGTTTAGCTCCGCATCGCGTGAGCATACTTCAAATTTCCCACCGGAAACAATTTGTTTCACGTCACTGATGCTATGCCCAATGTGACCCGCCTTTACTGCATGGCAACATACACTAGAGCAAAAGTAGTGGGAGCCACAGCAGCAACCACGGCAATTGAACAATTTTCTACCATGGCCTCTGCGATGGCCAGCGCAAGGCGCATTTTGCATCGTTCAATTCAACCCTGCTAGATGGCACCGCCTATTTAGCATAACCCGGCAAAAACTAAATTTCTAGCCGCTCGCGCTATTCTCTATAGTAACGCCAGGTGGTTCTACTTTCGATAAAGCAAATAGAAACGGACAAGCAGCATTTTACTACGTCTTTTTTATGCAAAGAAGATTCTTTTTCATTGCAGCTAGTTTGATTACTAGTGAATGACAGTAGTCGGATGATCTGGCGTCCTCGGGATCTTTTTCAAACTGTCCCACTCGTTGGGCCAGTCGTGTGGTACGCTTAGCTTAATTTCTCGGTAAGTAGGGCACTGCAGTTGAAAATATTGCCGTTTTAGACGATGTCTTACAGTGAGCTTTCACTCTTACATAATTCTTATTTCCCTTTAGTGTCTCTTTAACATCTTTCAAAACCAACTATTTTACTGTTGTTAATCCCACTCACCTCCTGTAGGAAGGTGCAAGGAGGGCCCACAAACCGACTTCAAGGTAATTTTGGCTGTACAGGCAGCGGACGCTACGAGTAAACCAGCGGACGCGCCTCGTGAAAAGGCTGGAGTAGTAGCGGTTGGTCCTCGACTCCTGCAGCACTTTCATCGTTTGAAGCCACAGAGAGAACAGCGACGGGCCTTCTGCGGGAAACGCTGTGGTGATCTCGTTGAGCAACTGTCTGCTGAAGAATGGTTCGGGAGGCCAAAGAGAAATGCCTAGCTCGTCGGCTATCTTGGCTTCCGCCCTAAGCTTCTTCAACGGAGTGATACTATTGGTATTTGTAATGACAACGCGCAGGGCGTTAGTAATAGAATCTAATAAGGCTTTCACGTCGGCCCGTTGCGATGCGTTGAACAGTTTGGACATGTAAACAGCGACAATAGCGAGACCGTGCATTTCGTGAACAGCCAAGAAGCACAGAGTCCTGGAGCTCAACGTTTCCGGGTTTCCATGCCCAGAATAGAACGTGTCGAAGCGGGCACCCATCGTCCACCCGTAGATGTAAGTGAACATCCACCCGGTCACATTAAGAGCTACTTCATACGGTAGATCTTCGAGCATGGTGAAAGCGTCGTTGATCGTCGCCTTGTTAAAGGCAAGTATTTTCGTTTCATTTGAAAGAGTCATGCCGAAAGCGCTTTGAAGTGAATTTTGTAATGCGGCTAGCCACTGGTCAGAACCCACTCTCCGAGACAGCACATGGACTTCTGCGATAGGCAGAATTACGTCTACTTCATCTGCTTCTTCACCCTCCGGATCCCGGCGAAAGGACAAAGTGTTCCGCACAATTCCTTCATCGAGACGCAGGTCGGTCAGTTCTGTTTTGCTGAGCGCCAAGGTGCCTCCAGAAAGAAAAGACACCATCTGGTGTCGTAAGCACGAAATATTTCAGCTTAAATGGTTAGTAAGAAGTGTATTGGCGCTACAAAATAACACGTTTCAAGAGACTGTTGTATTTGATTAAAAGTGTTTACGAAATCATGGCTTCAAAGATGTTCCTTATCGACAACCTGAACATGCTCTATATAGCACGGACAGAAACGTACGTGCAAAACAAACGCAGGAGCCTTAAAATTGAGCTTCTTTTTTTTTTACTTCGTCTTTGGCTCTTAGAGAAGTTAGCGCGTTTTAGCAGGCTGTGTGGAGTTACTAAAGATTGTTAAGCAGAGCAGTTTCATTGCCATATATATTCGACGTACAGGGCTCTTGCATGCTTTAGATTTAAAAAAAAACCTTTGTCATTATTACAGCATCTTGGATCAATTGTACGTCCTGCGAACGCCAGCGGACACTTAAAACCTACAAAGGCGACTCAGAATCCCGCCCAACAAATTAATGGCAGCAATGAGTCTTCGTCTAGCTCTTGTACATGGCATCGTGTTATGCCAAATATATACTGGCTTTGCGTCATGTAAACAGCGCAATGTATTTCCAAACTTGTAAACTCAAATTCTGGACATTTCCGCAACTTTTAAGCAAAAGAACTGCCTGAAGTATTCTTTCATTATTGCTAGCTTTTTCGTTGCACAATAGTAAGATAACTGGTGAAAAACATTCAAACGGGGTGTGTCTCTCGAGCCACATTTCAGTAACTCGCATTGCTTACATGACGTCCCTTATGAGTTGATGCCCCTATGAGAGCAGGACGACTTCTCCAGTCGTTGGATCCAGCGACACACCACTGTCCCAGTTTTTTTCACGTGATAGCGTTACAGAGCTCGTCTCGCAAAAGAAAAGCGGTGGTGGCGTCGAGCCCGTTGGTTATGAGCGAAAAATTGTCTGTGCGGCTGTGACGGAAAAATCAAGTTACAGATATAGCCATGGGAGGCCGCTACATGTCCATGCATGCGCGAGCGATCACACTGAAAAAGCCTCGTGTTCGAAGCAAAAAAAGTGCTCAAGGTCATGAGGCGCGGTAGTGTCTTTGTCCTGCCACCTCTCCCTGCTTAGCTTCTAGCGCTTTCGTCGAGATGAGAGAAGAGATAATGCAATTTCAGCGTGCGATAAACCTTTGTAACTCCACTCGCACTGGATGGATTCTTAAAATTTTTGCGGCGCTTCATTCGTGAGGCAATAAACTCTTCTGATGAATTCATTCTATGGTTACTTGAAAAAGTGTTTCAGGGCCCCTCTAACGCGTCCTGCAAGCATGATTAAGTAATGCCTTACCTAGTTCCCCTTTTTTTATTCACCGCGCAAGGAACAACGTAACTTATTTGATTGTCTGTAAGTGCGCAAACCATATTAACAATAAGATTCACGCATCAGCATGTTAACTAAACATGCCCTATGCACGTAAAAGTCTTTTATGGTACTTTTATGATCACTGTTTAGAAACTTGAATGGCGTAGATTACCTGCTCCCGGACAACGCGTCCTTTATTTCTTTCAGTGCCAGTGCGAAAGTGCGTTTGTCAACGGCACCGTGAGTCCGCCTTCGTACAGGAAATAGTACGTGATGCGAAGCTGCATGAGGGGTCGCGCTAGGGAGCCTACATACATGACCACCTGTTTTCTGTAGGCTCCCTAGGTCGCACTGCTTGCGTCACACGTGATTCCGCACGCTTTCCCCTCGAGATGCGAAATACATGTTTCTCGCCACAATATCATACGTCTGTCACATTTCTTCCTTCATGCTTCTTTTTTGTGGCTCGAAACAACGCCGCCACCACATCACGGTGCAGCGCATGTAGTAGCGTTGCACTTACACTTCCCTATTGGTTGCCCGCTAAGCGCCACGAATGGCGACACGCTATCTCGAAACCATATTTTTTACAGAGCCAGCGTGACCACAAACATAGTGAGCAAGAAGAGCGCAAGACGCCACCCCACAGATCTATACACAACTCAGCGAAAAATTCGTATGATTTTCGTCGTGAGGCATTGCATGAGGGACTCCTTCCTTCATGACAGCCAAGCACACGCGAAGGCTACGCGATGGGTGAGAGCATGGAAGGGGCTAGAGCAGAAGGCGGTGAACGGCTAGATTGGGCACATCTCGCTGGCATTGATCAAATAGAGGAGGCGTTGTCTCGGATCGCCAAAGGTGTGGTTGCTATTCTACTAATAACTTGATTTTTAAAATATTGTGAAATATAAGGTGCACGCAAAATAAACGTATGGAGAAGCGTCTGACACGAAAAATACCGTTTCATTTCTTTTGAACTATTCTTTTGTTGAACTACTTCTTTCCATACAAATTACAAAGCTAAGTTGTCCGAAGAAGAAAGGCATGAAATTAAAAGCAGCACTCGCAAAGATTAAGCCTAGCAAACCGTCCAAGCGCCAACAGTCAAGCTATTCCAATCAACGTATAGGAAAGCTAATACCTGGAGGACAGCGCACATTTCAGAGTACCATGAGAAGCACTCGACAGATGAAACATTGACCAAGGCCAGAAAAGCATGCTACTGTCATCGTTCAACTCTGCTGCAGTACTTTAACACGTTCACATGATCAACTGCACTTGAAAACTTTCTGTTTCACGTCATTATGAGCACATGTATTTACTCTACATATCTAGCGTAGAAACTATGTTTCTACAAAACGACCTGCTGTACCTATGTTTCTACAACACGACCTGCTGTACAACTCCGTCGTATGCGTCATCTCCAAGGGACGAAAGCTGCGCCATGCGACACAGGAACAGGTCCTGGGTCGTCCAGGGTGACAATGAAGCTTTCTTCACGGTCCAAGTTTATCACGTTCACGTCGAACCAGAGAGATACTCGCCAGTTCAGGGACAAGTCCACCAGTATGGGAAAGACCGGGTTACCTGCGCATGCAAATGCGCACCGGTGTGTTCTTTTTATTTCATGCTCAAAGCCGATACCATTGATAACGAAGCCTCGTTTGCCCTGAGCTGAACGCGAAACTTTTTGACGGGGTTTGTTATTTCAACACCCCAAAGTTGACACCAGCGCGGTCCCTTGGATAAGGTCAAATTGCCCTTCCAATAAGATACCACTGAAACATTTTTTTTTTAAATCTCGAGGTCTAGGGCTGCATGTCATATCGGTAGAGGTTCATTGAGCAAAAGCGACTCATACAACTGTGACATCATGACACCCAATGAGGCAGGTGTCTTTGCTCCTGCGTGCATTGTGCGGTTTGGCTACCTCTCAATAAAACTAACCACACGTAATCAGCAGTTTCTTACGCTTCAGTGAGCTGGTGACACACATCGTATTGACACCTTTCATCACTACAGCTTACCACCCACTGTCCAATGAACCTAACTCTTCCAGTACCTCAAACAACCTCTCGAGCTGCATAGATACCTTAGGGGATCCTCCAGAGGCCGGTCGCTTTGCTCGTCATAAAAGGTACACGCAACGAATATCTGGGCGGCTCCTTTGCTAACTCGTCTGCACCCATTTGCTCACTGAACTTTCTCGCTGAGGTGTTTTTTCTGAAAACGTTCACACGTAGTTCCTCTACACTTTCAAAGCACCTGATTTAAATCAGTTTTTCATGCACTCAATTCTTCTATCCCCGTCTTCGTCTACAACTGCGCTGTGCGTAAGCTTTTGCAACTTCACGACACTAGCCCGATCTAGTTCTCAAGCGCTGGCCTGACTAGGCGTGACCATGGGTGTGAGCTTTATTCGCAGATATAATATGTGCCAAACCCGTCTATAACGCACCCTAACCTTCTAATTAGCCGATTTCGCATACCACTCTAAAGTCGTAAATTCAGTTTCAAGAGTAGCAAGTGTCCTGTCCTAGCCTTCATTGTTCCGTTTAAGTGTGCTACTGCACTGTAAGGTATATTCATCAGTCAAGAACTAGTCCAGCTCTCAACGTAACTGAACATCATTTCACTGATTCCACTACGAGCCTTCCGAAACACCACGTGTCGCTCTAAGTTAGCGTCAGCCGTCCGGTTTGCTTCCACACTTAGCGAGTGGAAACCACTGTAACTTGAGGTGCATTGCACATCAATAAAAAGAGTGGATGCTTGCCTCCTTACGAATGCGGGTGCTCTGTATGTCATGCTCCAGCACAGGCTAGTGTTCAAAAATGTTGAAACCAGTGACGCATACTGCTGAATTTCCTCACAGGTCCACATGCAGAGGTGCACCATGTAGCCTGCGAGTGCCTTCCGTCACTGCTCACCATAGATATATAAACAAAATGTGGATACACAAGGCCACTTATGATTATTTACTGTATAAATTACAGGTTCGTTTCAGCTCAGCTTATTACCTAAAAGGCCTCCTTCCCAGGTAGCTTTGCATGATGGGTGAAGTTTCGTAGATGTTAAAAATTAACGAGAAGCGTCGTTTTAATGTTTCAAGCAATCAACAACATAATCTTGGAAAGCAAATGAAGCAGAATAGTTTATGCTATCCCATAACTTCTCCTTCTATTGCAACAAAGTCACCGTATGCACGTAAAATTTAAAATGTGACAAATATTCAATATAATAATACCGTTAAATGGCCCCGTCACCGCAAATTACATTAGTAAGCATTTGTTACCCGGGAACTAAGAAATAAATGCTTGTACGATTTCGTGGTCTAGATTACTTCGAGTGATAAAATGAACTTCTCCCACTGTGTGATCTCGATACTGATTATTTTGTCTTTAAACTTCTACTACGAGCTGTATTCGTAAAACTAGTACTCGTGAAATCCATGCACGATCGCTTAGCCCCCGTTGTCATTTTTGCGCTCATTGCACCTTGAACAGTCTGGATTCTTTGTCAATATTCTTGTTATTAATAGTATACCTTTCTTGAGACTCTTAAAATACTACTAATAAAAAATATGCCCAGCAAATGCAACTGCCACGGCGAACAAGGCTGACACTGACCTTGTCTTGTTCTTTTCTATATTTTGATTTCTTGTGTGCTTGTCTGCGTGCTTATTCAATAAAGCCATGAGATAGCTCGATGTATGCATGCTTTTTTTAGTGGCACACCTATGGGTATTGCACAACATTGCAGCTGCATTGCACAAGCTGTCATAACTACTCGAGAAAAGAAAAGTTGCGTTAGATCAATGTTTTTCGAGTTTTCCTAAATCTTTTCACCAAAATAGGCACGATAAAGGCTTTGTGCATAACAGTTTATGTGTCATTTATGAAAACCGAATAAAAAAGACCTTTTTTGCGAATGAAATGTCCCAGAAAATAGGTTTCCTACAACCTAGTACTGTAACCCATCTTCTAATAGCTCTGTAAACTCACGAGCCAATGGGCATCTGTGGAAGCCGGGAGGCGCAAACACCGGGAGCAAAAGAACACAAAGCTTTCAGCCGCATGCCGAAAAGTGAATCGCTTCTGTTAGCTCCTTTCAGTACACTCATAAAATGCTTAACCACATCATATGGAAATTTGTACTTGATGTTACAAGCATATGACAATCGTAGTGGTCAATGACTTTTCACATACTGAATAACTACAACAATTTTTGCTAGGTCCCGTAACAATTACTCACTTTTAATTATGCGGTATCTATTTACTCTACTTGGCACCTGTAAGTAATGTACTAAAGCACAAAAAAGAAAACATAGTTGTGTGAGCGTGTCTATTTCTAATTCCGCGAACATTATTCAGAATTTGGCGCAGCATTTTGCTTCAAAGAAGAACTGTTAATAATAAATATACAAGTGTTCAATATATTACAACTTATGTGCGTCTGACAATCTACAAACACTTAATCAATATTGCCACAATCACTGAGCAGCAGAGAAAGTAACTAGTGAAGTTAACGGATTAACGGGAATCAGCAGTGCTATGTGTCCAAGCACCTCATGTCTTCTTGAAAAACACTTTAAACGTATTAGCTTTTATGCATCATCCATACGCTTGCTGAATGACGCAATGTATATTTTTGGTGACACCTCACCTGACTCTTTGCTTGCACGTTTGGGTAGTTTCGGTTCCATAGGCCGCATCATTCCATGTTCACGCATAAACTGGACGAATGGTGCCGGATCCGTAGTCTGTGGTCTATCCAGGCACATGTACAGCGCCCTCGAAGCCTTCAGTTCGTAATCGTGCGAGATTCCTGTGTCCGTCCGAGGAACTTCTTCTATTTGGTGCATGAAGTCCTCCACCTTTATACTGTACATTCTTAGCACCTTTTCTTCGTCAGTGTCGAAAGCCGCCTTGGTGTGATTAGTGCAGAAATACTGAAAATGAGTGCCATGTCTAGCACATAAATGCTAGCAAAAACACGGTAAACTGTTTTTTAAGAATTGTTAAAGCGACATCATCGTTTAGTTGGGTTTTTAATATATTTAGGGCACAAAATGGTGAACTTTATTAATATCCACGTCGCAATGGTAAGTGAACATGAATGCAAGTTTGGGTGAAAATTTGACGCGGGCAAGAAAGATATAGTAAAGCACATAGGTTACTAGAACTCCTACCCCTCGACATGTCGTTGCTCTCTGGCTTACCACCTCATGCCTCTTTCTCTCTCTCTACACCTTTATTCCTACCCTTTTAATCTCTCCTCATCCCCATCCCTAGTGAGCTACTGTTGAGGTGTCACTCGCTGAAGCAGACAGTTACGGGGCTCACTTTTCTCTTCCTTTCTCTCTTGAAACCACTTTGTGAATCCCATTTTACGTCAAAACTGCCATGTCAGCCTTCAGATAGGACATGGCAAGGAAAAGCGGCAGAGAATTTGACGCCGTGCCACGGTCAGCATAATATTGCACGAAGGCTGCATGTCATCGACCCCTAAGCTAGACCATTTTAACGTGCACATACATCTAAGGACCCGGATGTTTTTGCATTGTTCTCCCATCTAATTGCGGCCACCATGGCCGGTGACCCAACCTGCGCTGGTCAGCTTAGTAGCCATATAACCTTGGCCGGTGTAGTACCATGGGGGTAATGAGTATAACAATGTCAGTACTTTAACTGCGGTGCTTCAGGAGACATTCGCCAGAATCACAGAAGCTTAGTAGCTCAAATATGAAGCATCTGTCTGTGTGTGGCTGCGGTGGAGGGTGGAGTGAGGGAACGTTCAATAAATAACAAAAACTCTAACAATGAAAAACGTTTATGTTTTTATTATGTATCATTTTCCTCTATTCTCTGTTGTACGAGCCTGCAGACTTCCCCCTCCCCTTTTTCTTGTGAATGGAATTGGGCTCCAACCAACGCTGTGCCTATGGTTTACAAGCGAAGCTATGCTGTTACTTTATACGATATACCAATGGGAGATAGTAATAATATATGGATTGATGCGAACCATAAAATGATTGACAGCACAACAAGGGCGCATTGCTTCCGTGTTAGCACTTTTTTTTCGGGAGTCCTAACTTGGCATGGCCTTCACATTGCCGCGGCCGCTGACATAGCGTTAGACCAAACAAACGGAATCACTACATAAAATTCGTTGCCATAGAATGCGTTCTCCACATGTGAATCACACGTGGCGAAAGCTAAGTGGTTCGAGTTGATAGAAAGTGCCTAAACTGGTTAAAGTATTTTGAAAATACGTTACAAGTGTTGACACAAGCATAGCGAAACTGGCATTAAGTCGTGCAAAGTCTGAACCAGCAAAGCTGGATGATTCTGAAGTCTTCTAACCTTGCTACTAGGCTATTTCAAGGTTGTTTCTAGGTGTTCCGAGCAAATTGTTAACGATTAGGTGTTATATTGGCTCCCACTATGATAGCAGTTTGGTAACTTCTGGACGAATGCTTAACAATAGAGAACGCATAACCATAATGAACAATAGGACTTCGCGAACAATACATACCCAAAGCGGCACTTGCGTAGAAAACACGTAGCTAATGCTTTGTAATTAGCGGAAAAGTTTCATGATAGCAGCGAGAATATTTATTGGGGCACGTGTAGTACCTCTAGTGGTAGATACTTCTAGCATATATTCATCGAACAGTTTTGTAAACATGCACCTGAAGAAATCCAGGCATCTTTGGCTCTAAAGCTGAGACTGACTGCTGTCGCCGAACTTCGAACGAATTTCGTTTAGATGTTACGTGGCGATTCGCGCCTTGCAATAACTGTAGTTAACAAGGTCTTGCTTGCAAATGATGTATTGCTTCAAGAAGGACACGAGGTTTTGTGCACCTACGTTTCCACAGACGTAATGGTAGAAGTGGGAACACGGGTCTGCCGAGAGGTTGAGCCTCGCGAGCAGAGAACTCCCGAACAGGATGCAGTCTTCGGTCATGCAGACATGTTCCTCACTAGCGTGTCGTGACGCCAGTTGTCGAGTGATGAAGACAGTCAAGGCCACCACCACGAGAATACAGAGGAAGATAGCGCTAGACAGCGCCGTCCTCGAGGCCTCCTCTTTTCCTTGCTCGAGAGACGATGGCGAAGACGAACGGCGACGCACGGGAATGACCTAAATAGAGAACAGGTGAAAACAACCTCTTCAACATAACTTCGAAAAGTTATGCAGAATGCCCACTCAAGCGAGAAGTGTAAGTGATAACAATGTTTTTTAGAGGCGAAGCTTCTTATAGCGGCACCCGTTCATATCTCGTAGCCGTTGCAGTATGTAACAATTATAACATTTTGACCTCCAAGGTGGTGCCGCTGAGAGATTTCTTCTGTGCGTTGTTGACCAATAAAAAATAATGCTCAATGTACATGCCGATGGCTACTAAGGGGGAAGGAGAGAGAGGAGCATTAGGCTTTTAGTTAACGCGCACGCTGCAATACCCATTAGCAGCCATTGGCATGTACATTGAGCACTGTCTGACAAGAAAGGGTTGCTACGTCATACTCGCTGGGTGTAACCTCCTTAGTTTTAGAAAGGTTTAGCGAGCGTTGAGTCGCAGTGCCATGAGTACAATGAACTAGTATATACCATGAATGAACTCGAGGTGGTTAAAGCTGGGAAGTAGATACGAAGCGCAAGCCGTAAGAAAGTAAAAGCCGAATTCTCCTGTCTCTCTATTCCCATTAGCAGCTATTGGCATGCACATCGAGCACTATCTGACAGGAAAAGTTTGCTACGTTATACTCGCTGGGCGTAACCTACTTGGATTTAGAAAGGTTTAGCGAGCGTTGGGCCGCAGTGCCTTGAATACAGTGAATTAGTATATTCTATGAGCTCGAGGTAGTTAAAGGTGGGAAGTAGATCCGAAGCACAAGCCGTAAGAAAGTGTGCGTGTGCCACCTCTCGTTTAGTCCTTGGAAAGTTCTCTGGATGGCGGTGCTTCTATATGAAGAATATATGATGAAAAGATGCGAGATAGTGGTACTTGGAGTGTTTAATAGGTGGAGGAATGGACACACAGACAGATGCACGGATGGACGCATGAACGGGCGCAGGGGTGGATGCATGGAAGAACGCAGGGACGGACGCACGAACAGACGCACGCACGGACGGGCGGATGGACGAATCGACGGTCACACAGACGGACGCATGGATGGACAGGAGCAAGAACGAATGGACGGACGAATGCTTCGCCCCACTATCCATCATTCACTCTGTGGATATGCTGCCAATATTTTTCATCGTGGCGTTGACGTTAGCGTTGCCGCGAGGAGAATGAGCGGAGTGCGCGCGGATCTAGCGGAGCGGCCGTGGCGTTTCGAATCCCCTAAGACCAGATTCTGGAGAAAAAGAAAAGAGAGAGCGCGGGGGAAAGCGAATGCGGTCTCATATCAAGTTCTCTCGGCATCGAAGCAAGAGCTACGAAGTCAAGTCACATGCATCCTACCCCCAGTGAATGTAGTTCCACAATATCGCCCGTATTTACAACGTGAAATATAGAAGCTCCATCGTTATTTCCTACGAACAGCTATGTGAGACCAGACGCACCTCGCACCAGTAAGATATTTCTATTTCTTCTACTTTATTCGTTTTGACCTCCTGTTTTTTGAACGCGCGAGAAAGTCTCGCCTTTTCACAGGAGACGAGAAAGAGGCAAATGCCAACACCACTTTATTCAAGTATCATGAATCAACTGGCTCAGATATCAACCCTTCTCAACCTTTTCAGATTTCTCCCTAAATATCGGAATGTTTCGCGACAGCGCAAGTTGTGTTCGGGGCAAGCAAGCGATGGCTGGTTAGGAGAAGGCGCCTGACGAAAAGGAAAGATTATGAAAAGCTGCTGCTTAGGACGGGTCATTACGCCGTCATTCCTAGCATGCGCCTTTGTCGGCGAACTCCGGGAGCTTTTGTTCATCGCTACTTTCGCTGTTGAATCGCCCACGTGGCGGACGCATTCTCACAGAGAGCCAGACTGAGAAAAAAGTTATCCTCGTCACAATACCCATCCTGGCTGTGTGCTGTCACCTTGCCGCACTTTGTGTGTACCAACTCGAGACAGCTGATTGACTATCTAGCAAGGCCTGTTGATTCCGTACGTGACACTACCATTAGGCTGTACCTTGAATAAATGGCTGTTTGCTTCTGTAGCTGATTTGCTGCAGGATAAGGGCAGCAAAGTGTAAGAACGCAGAGGCGGAGACACGTCTCTGAGAAAAAGTAAGTTGTTTGCTTCCTTGGCGGAGCATCAAAACGCGGTTGATCCCACAAGTCGACCTTGGGTGAGACGGGATATATTTTAGAAAAAAGAAATGAAGGGCTGGCGAGCTTGATGCAGATAAGGAGATCACGAGGAGTGGACATATGTCATGCTTGGCGCCAACTCTGATTAAATACTACATCGAAAATCAGGTGTCGGTGCAGTGGCAGGTGACGCCTGCATAAATTCAGCTTGGTTATTATACGGCGTGGTCCGTTTAGTAGTTGCCCTAGCCTTCTTAAATTAGTACCAGTGTGTGAATAAACTGGCAAGTTTGCCAGGAACTAAGCAGACAGACCCTTCCAGTTCTTCAACGTACCGTCGTGGTCATAGAAACCATCGTCATCAACCCTATCAACCATCCTTAACCAGGCAGATTATCTAAAGCACTGACCTTTGATACCAGGCTTTTGTTCTTCAGAACGTGTTGTAAACTGTGAACCCCACTGCGCCGTCTCACGTTCTCTTGGTCCTCCGGTTTCATCTGTCCCACTGAAAAAGAATTCCTTTGAAGTTTGAGTTGTTTCATTTTTTGAGCTGTACATATTGTGAGATAATATAGAAATTCACCATAGCCACAACTGTTTTTTTTTTTCACTTGGTCACGTAAGTCACTTTTCTGACCCACCAGATTAAAAGAAGAAGACTGGTCACGTATCTTCATGTTTTTCCGCAAAGTACGTCAAAAGACGGTAGTCTTCTGTCTGGGGGGTGCTGTGTGAGGTATGGTGCCATCTGGTAGTAACGGTAAAAGACAAAAGTTTTTTTTAGAGCACTAAGCCACTGGTAGGTGGCAGCACAAAGGCGCTTTTGGTAAGAGTGACTGTCTGTGCTACCTTTAGGTTTCATAGTAGGACATTTGTTTTCTAATGCCGCTAGCAACCATGCACTGCAGAGAAGCTGGTGCACAGGCCGCACCACCCAAGGTGGTCGCCATTTATGAAATGATCGTCGTCAAATGAGCTCTGTAGCTCGTTAGCTAAACTGGTACTTTTACTTGCTTTAGATTCATCTCCTGAAGCTTCGACAGCAAAGTACTCGCGTGCATACGGCACTACTTTTCGAAAAACATACTGCAATAAACAGTGCCTTTCGAAGGACCTATACTTTGTGTTTGTTAGTCGTTGCTTATCTTCCATAGCAGGCCCCATTTAACAATGTGACAGCGACAGTTCGTGTTATTCGGTGCTACGCTACATCTTTGCGCTTTTCGTTGCCGTACAGACTAAAAATGCTTTTGAACTCTCATAGCAATGTCTCGAAAGCACGTGTTTCTTCTTTCTTCAGCGGTGGTTGATACGCCAGGCACATCGCCTGGTGAACCGTGATACGCTTCGCCTGCATAAACAGAGTGTGGCTTCGCCGCGTGACAATAGCTCCTAACTAGGCAATATGGCAATCCTATTCACTACTTTGGTCACATACATACAGTGACTTTATAGCTTTAGTTAAAGACCTTAATTTTTTCATTGAAGCACTACGAAATTCGCCATCTCGCTGATAGCATCGCATTTTCAGCCCAGCTTACTAAACAATTTGGCATTTAAAATTGCTTACCTATGCGTTTTTTAAATAAATATATTCACTGCCTAACACTGATGTATGGATGTTTTGCTTCAAGTAGGTGTAATATTCACTTCTTAGTTGACCATGTCCACAATTGTGAACACAGCGACCAGATTTAGATGGGTGGGTTTTAAGCATGGAATTTAGGTTTTCGCCAGGTGACGAATTGTTGCACAGACACCAATAGGCCGACAGACAGAGAGACCAAAGTTTTGTCATGAAGTTAAGCCAGCCTTGTACGGGCTGGTTTGAGGCCCACGGGACGGCTTTATGCTCTCCCATAGTACAGTACCTCGTACTTTAAATCGTTAACAACTCGTTCTAAACACACAGAAAAAAAGTCTTTGCGTTGAAGAATCCCGAAAAGGCTATTGTCTTCAACCATTCTCTTTCAGAATAGTCGTGATATAAGTACCATGGAGAAGCCCGATGCTGAAATTGGTTATATGCAAGACGATTTGGGAAAGAAATTTGTTATCCCTGCCGTTCGTGTTACGTAACATGGAGGGCTAACGCATCGTCTGTCACTCCGTAGGTTGCAATGTTGCTGGTGCGAATGTCGTACTGCATCTTTTGTTTTCCCATTCTTTTTTTGTTTGAATTAGTGTATTAAAAATAAAGTCCATGCTTCTAAGAAGTAGAATTACTGTTTTGAAGGAGAACAGCAACCTATAGACATTTTTACTAGAGAGAAGGATTCCCTCCTTCCTAGGCTGCTGCACGAAAGAAGTCACAGCTTCGGCCACCCTGCATTTTTGGGGGTCACACATGTTAACAACAGCCCAGAGGGGCTCATGGTGGCGCCCATAGGGAATCTTCAGAGAAAAGATCTATTGCGCTCAATTAGTGGAAACCGCGAAGTGATAACTAGCCCCTCAGCTCAGTCACGAACGTTAATGATGTTAATGAACGTTAATGATGTTGAACGTCAATAAAGCTACGAATGCCAATGACGCGTATGGCGATTTCTGTATCGATTCCCTCTGTAGTATTATAACCGAAATCTTCAAAAAAGTATGACATAGAAGCTGTGAAAGTCACTGTGTCGTGAACCTAAACCTGGCCATTCTGATATTTATATTTAGAGAAGTCTTATTTTACTTTTTTCCTTTCCTGCAACCATGTCCTGTTACTTAGTTCGCCCTTCGGAATGCAGCGACCACTATGTACACAACCCAGCAGACCATCTCACAAACGCTAACGAAACACACCTTTCCACTTGAGCCAATGGGTGCATGGGCAAGCATGGTAGTGAAGCGCACACTAGCAGCGCGGAGAATACAACAGAACTTCTACGCAGTTCAGCAGTTTCATCTGCTCGACCTAAATATACCTAGGTCTTACTTTTGAGTCACTCTTGCATTTAGAATTTCCTGGCGCAATGTATTTCATACCTACTGAAGACTGTGTGTCAGAATTTTCACAGAGATATACTAAGTGCTGCAAACATCCCTGACCTCTTTTAGCCGTCACTAACGCGAAGCATTAGGGAGTGCAGCACATATCATAGTACTTAGGCACAGTGTAAAGCGCAGCACATACGAAGTCCACAGCATCGAAGTTGATCTAAATATATCATACCGATAAGGCTATCCTGAAGTCTTCCCGCCTAAATTCTTCACACAAGGGCGTCGTTTCTGTAGCGGACGCTGAGTGCTATGTTAATCCTCTAATGGATGGCGCTGTCGGCATGCGCGCGCCACTTCATGTGGGGTATATAGCAGGGGGGCAGTTCGGAATAAAGGGTCTTCTTGTTGTTGCTATGAGCCATGCTCGTGTCTTACTCGGCGTCTCTGAACATGGTGTCAGAAGTGGGCGTCTAACGCAGAGTTATGGAGGAGACAGACGCCGGACCTTCTCAGCTCAACTTCATTCACGTCGGTACACCGGGACTTCAGCCTCCGTCGCCTTTCAACTTCACCAGCCCTGGGGAATGGACAACATGGATAACGAGGTACGAAGATTACGCCTTCGCGGCCGGTATCAACACAGCCACCGACGAGGTGCAGGTGCGAACTCTTTTATATTGCATGGGTTCCCAAGCACGTAGCGTCTTGTCGTCGCTAGGACTGTCTGCTCCGGAAAACCGCCCGTTTGCGGAAGTCAAGGCTAAGCTCACTTCGCATTTTGTCCACCCTATCAATGAGATTTACGAGAGCCGCCGATTTCACCGCCGAGTGCAACAACTTGGGGAGCCGGTCGATGAATTTTTCACCGCGCTCAGGAATCTTGTCAAGCGTTGTGGGTACAACAACGCCGAGATCGAAGACCGCCTTGTGCGAGACAAGTTTGTCGTTGGATTGCGGAATGAGAAGCTATCGGATCAGTTGTGCCGATGTACGAAACTTACAGCTGAGGAAGCGTTGTGCCAAGCGCGTGTTCATGAAGAAGCCGAAAAAGAGCGTCTATCCCGTGAAACTTCCAGCGAGAACGGGGCCTTTGACAGCTTAAACGTGGACGCGGCGCAACGCGCGAAGAACGCTTCATCGCGTCGCAGCAAATCTGTGCAGCCAACTCAGTCTACTTGCGATTACTGCGGCCGTGGTCACCACTCTCGAAAAGAATGCCCAGCTCGCAAGGCCACATGCAATTTCTGCAAGAAGCAAGGTCATTTTATTGCTGTTTGCCGGGCCAAGCATCGGAAAGAGCTGTTAGGCTCAGTGGAACTTCACGCGCTCAGTACGCGTCGGGCACGATATGCCGACATTCACGTGAATGGTCACCTCGCACACTTCAAGATAGACTCAGGGGCCGAAATAACGGTGGTTTCACCTTCTTTTCCGGCATTACCTACTGTTTTGGATAAAGTGGACGCCGAGGTATCTGGTCCTGGAAATCAAAGGCTGCACGTTCTGGGATCTTTCACTGCTACCTTGCAGTGGCGTAACAAAGTGTCTGTGCAAAGACTGTATGTTATCAAGAACCAGACGACACACCTCCTGGGATTACCAGCAATTGAAGACTTGGGCATCGTTCAGTTTTTGGACTCTGTGGATGGTATTCCGTCATCTCAATCAAAAATTTTTCGTGGGCTTGGCGAAGTACAGGAAGAATACCACATCCGCGTCGCTCAAGATGCTCGTCCCTTTTCATTAAGTGTTCCTCGACGAATACCTCTGCCTCTGCTGGAGCATGTGAAGAAGGAATTGGATGAAATGGAAACCCAAGGAGTCATTCGCAAGGTTGACACGCCTACCGCATGGTGTTCAGGCCTCGTCGTCGTGCCGAAGTCGTCGGGCGGGTACAGGCTCTGTGTCGACTTGACGAAGCTTAACAAGGTTATCCAGCGGGAACGCTACATTCTGCCGACAGTTGAAGACATCTTAGGCCAGCTTGGTGGGGCACAAATTTTTTCCAAGCTCGATGCAAGATCCAGCTTCCACCAAATAAAACTAACTCGTGAGAGTGAAGAACTGACGACATTCATCACACCTTTTGGCCGATATTGCTACAAGCGTCTTCCCTTTGGCATTGCGACAGCACCCGAGTATTTCCAACGCTTCATGTCGAGACTGCTCGAAGGCATCACCGGAGTCGTCAACATGATAGACGACATACTCGTCTTTGGTAGGAACCATCAAGAGCACGACCAGCGTCTAGCTGACGTCTTGGCACGGTTGACTCAAGCGGGTGTCACTCTTAATGAAAAGAAGTGTCAGTTCAGGGTCTCTTCTGTCAAGTTCTTAGGAGTTGTCGTCAGCCAGCAAGGAATTAGTCCAGACCCGGACAAAGTCAAGGCTATCATGGATCTCCCACCACCAATCGATGTTAGTGGTGTTCGCCGATTACTTGGAATGGTAAACCATGTGGCTCGATTCATTCCAAAACTGTCTGAGATCTCCGCACCTATTCGTGCACTCCTCAACAAGAACAACGCGTGGAGCTGGAGTTACAACCAAGAGGAAGCGTTCAAGAAGATAAAGTCTTTGCTCAGCTCCGACACATGTATGGCTATGTACAATCCCCATTACCCAACTATAGTATCGGCTGACGCAAGCTCTCATGGCCTTGGTGCCGTTTTACTCCAAGATCAACCGTCAGGAATTCGACGAGCAGTTGCCTATGCTTCCAGATCTCTCACTACTACAGAAGGACGCTACAGTCAAACGGAAAAGGAGTCTCTGGCTGTCACATGGGCTGTCACCAGGTTCGATCAATACCTACGTGGACTAAGCTTTGAGGTCGAATCCGATCACCTTCCGCTTGTAGCTCTCCTGTCAAGTAAAGATCTAGACATCTTGCCACCTCGAATTCAACGTATGCGAATAAAACTGATGCGCTATCAGTTCGCCGTCAAGTATGTTCCTGGAAAACTGCTAGCCACAGCGGACACACTATCAAGAGCACCCTGCGACTTGCCAACTTCTAAAGCAGTCAGCAGCTTGGAAGTCTATATAGGGGAAGTTCTCAAGGAGCTACCTTTACAACTGGAAAATCAGCTGGACGAGATCCGTCGTCTTCAAGCTCAAGATAGCGAGTGTTCTTCTATTATGACTTATTGTGAGAAAGGCTGGCCGTCCAAGAAGAGAGTTCCGACCCATTTAGCACCATACTGGAAGGAGCGAGAAAGACTGAGTGTGTACGATGGGTTACTCTTACTGGATCGCCGCATTGTCATCCCGTCAGCCCAACGCAAGGACATTCTCGCACTACTGCACGAAGGACATCAAGGTGTCCGCCGCTGTCAAGAGCGCGCCCGCGAGTGCGTTTGGTGGCCCCATTGCAGCCAGCATATTGAGGACCTTGTGGCTCAATGTGCTAAGTGTGCTGAGACGCGAGCCTTGCGTTCTGAGCCACTGTCACCAACGCCAACACCGGAACGACCATGGCAACGCCTGGGAATCGACTTGTTCCACCTGGAAGGACGCGACTACGTCCTCATTGTCGACTACTACTCCCGATTTCCAGAAATAGTCACACTGGGAACTTCATCAGCAAAAGCGGTCGTTGCTGCGGTCAAGAGTTGTTTCGCCCGTTTTGGGATACCAGACGTTGTGCGGACGGACAATGGACCTCAATTCTCGTCCAAGGAGTTCGCCGACTTTGCAACGGCGTATCGATTCTGCCACGAGACCAGCAGCCCTCGATACCCTCAGAGTAACGGAGAGGTAGAGCGCATGGTGCGTACCGTGAAAGATTTGCTGAAGAAAAGCCCGGATCCGTACCTCGCTCTACTCGCATACCGAGACACACCTGGAGTTTCGGGCGTCTCTCCAGCTCAGTTACTCATGGGAAGGAGACTACAAACTCGTCTTCCGGTTCTGCCTGAACGACTTCTTCCGGCCTTACCCAATCACGAGGAATTTCAAGCACAGGATACTGCAGCGAAGTTGAAACAGGCGAAGGACTACAATAGCCGTGACAGTACTACTCCTCTGATTTCTCTCAGTATGGGGGAGGACGTGTGGATAAAGGATTTAGGTTGCAGCGGTCGTGTCCTCAGCCCAGCTCAGCGACCAAGGTCATATGTGGTCGAGACTCAAAGTGGTGTTGTCCAGAGGAACCGTTGCCATCTGGTGCCGTTTGTAGATGACCAAAATGTCCAACAGCAAGCATCAATGGCTTCATCACCGACGCATGGAACCTTGTCATCAAATCCGCCAAGAGACTCAGCCTCGACCTCAGCGTCGGAATCATTGTCTCCAAGTGCTTCAAGTGCTTCGTGCGCATCACCTGTGCCGCCTGTGAAGATGCCTCCCTCACCTGAAGTGCAGACGCTACCTGTGCAAGCAAGTGCGCCTCAGTGTGATGAACCTAAGCGTACGCGTTCTGGCCGTGCCGTGAAACTACCGCGCAGGTTGAACATGTAACTATCCCGGGAGGGAAGATGTAGCGGACGCTGAGTGCTATGTTAATCCTCTAATGGATGGCGCTGTCGGCATGCGCGCGCCACTTCATGTGGGGTATATAGCAGGGGGGCAGTTCGGAATAAAGGGTCTTCTTGTTGTTGCTATGAGCCATGCTCGTGTCTTACTCGGCGTCTCTGAACAGTTTCACTCTAGCTTATGGATAACCGAGATGACAGACTGATCACAGTACCTTCTCCTTCTTCTTCTTCTTCTGAGCTTACGCGAGTCACGTGCTCGTCGAATGTATTGATCCTAAATAAATATTCGAACTACACCAACGTACAGCGTGCAAAGGATATAGTCTGTTTGAAATTTAGGGAGCAATATCAAGTGCGAAACGTTCCGTGTCAAAAACTTTTTTTCGCGTTTTCTAGCGAAAAGCTTTCGGTAGAAGTGGGCGTCTTTGTATCAAAGAGCTTCTTTGTGGAACAGTGCTATCTAAAAATAATGAAGTTACTGCGAACTACAGAGAGTCAATTTTCTGTATTTTCAGCTGAGAGCTAGTCACGTTTTCGGTATTTACGTGTGCTTCATCCTCCTTTTGCTAGGATTACGTATCATTTGAAAGGCCTTAAAGTCATATCTTTCAATCTTGGCCAATCGCCCTGAGTGGGCAGAGCCATAGTGGAGGCATCATCATCATCACATTGGGAAACGTTCAAGGAGGTTAAAAAAATTGACATCTCACAAACAGTGGGCATCGCTGATATGCGAAGCATTAATGAGAAAGGTTGATATGTCACTTTAAAATCAGCACTAAGTTAGAAGGTGGTGGTAAATGACGCCGTACATGACTTCCGTGGAATGATTACCATGTTTTGATGTGTGGTTTACCTTCGTCATCTATTCACGTCATGTGATACCATCATTAGTATATGAGGAGCTAGCAAAATGACCGCGAGCACACTAAAAGCTTGGTGTGTTCTAATATTCTTACATGACACGCGTGTCAGGATTATCAAGCTTGCACCAGTCATATATTTCGTCATCCATTGACTTCACGTGACACCAACTTTGGTATATGTGGAGCAAACAAAACGGTCTCGAGCGCATCATGAAGGGCCCAATATACTCCAATGTAGCGTTGACGCACGCGCACGCTGGGCACAGCGACGCTACGTTAGCAAAACACGAGCACTCTATAGTCTGACGCCAGGTGCGACCAGTGTCCGTCGGCGCGGCCTGACGTCAAACGGCGCGATATGCGACATCCAGCATTTCACGCCCATGCCATAGATTACCACTGCTCTATGCCGATGCCTTGACCCAACGCCGACTAAATTTCAAGCATAGAGAAATAAAAAAAAGGTTAAGAGTGGACACTCCCGTAGACCCCAGCGGCCCAATCGACCCTAGCACACCTGGTGGTTGGCGAGAGCAAGTGGCGTGCGCTTCTTGTTTCGGTTTCACTGGCGCAAATTTTGAATGACTTTGCATAACCGACGTTTGGCTTTGACGAAAGTTCATGATTTATGACCACTTTTCATCACTCAAATAGATAGTTTTTGTAGGTCGTTTTGATTTAGCGATTTCCTATTTTGTTTTTTTCAGTGGTTCGTGCGAATTGGTCGTGATGTGATTTTTATTTCGATTAAGTTATAATAAAACGAGATGCAGGTAATGATAATTCACTACGGTTTTATTCATCGCGCTTGTGTTGTTCTTTCGGAACAAGTGATCAATGTATATATCAGTCAAAGAGAGAGTATCCGCAATGTTTTATTCAAAGGCAAGGTAGAGTCTGAGATTATAAAAAGCACAATATGACAAAGGTAGACAACAAATGCACCTCGCCTTACAAATAAATTGTAACAAATACAGAGAGAACACAGACAACGCACACATCGCTAGAGTTGGCCGAAGCCGAGAAGCTGGTGAAGTATGAAACACCGGGACAGTGGGTAAGTAAGGATCTATGGCAAAAACACAGCGCACAATGCTGATGAAGAAGAAAGAAGTGACATATACACAGCAATGAAGTCGCGAATCACGCCTGGGGTTAACCGAAATAATGCATAGAAAAAAAGAGCGCACAGAAACCACACAACACATTATAGCAGAAAGGCAAAGGTGCAGTGTGCTGGCTGTGCTTAGGAACAGCTAGTCCAAAATGAAAAAAAGCAGACTTGATGCCTGCTTGTCCTCAGAAAGGTAGGGCTTTGCAGCTTGCTTACTACGTGAAAGACAAACTTTATACTACAAACTGGCAGGTCTTGTGGCTCTTTTTATGCGTCGCCTTGATCAAAAACTTAAGATCCAAAGCGATTTGCGTCTTGGTGTTGCTGTGACGCTTGCGAGCTAAAATAGATTGTAGTCATCACTTATCCAGAATTGTGGACCTTAATTGGTGCTACGAGAGCGGTATTACAGGGCTGATAAATAGCACAAGGAAACCACTTTGGCTCATTATTTTTCACAAAGGCTCTACATCGTACGTTACCACTCACAAGCTATATAAAAATAAAATGACAGCGTCCGCAGCCCCATCAAACGCTACAAGTTTGGGTATTCTTTTGAAAATTTTAATTGGCGAGATGAGGAGGTTGATGAGAAGCTAAAATACGAAAAGCGTGATAACATGAACCGTGCCCACTTCATACTGCGTTCCTTACCCGCTCGAAGACATTTAAACAAGCGGTTTTGTTATCGATATATTACTTGAGCTGGAGAGATAAAGCATACACAGTGACCAAGCGACCCACAGTAAAGTGTACAGTTCGCCCGCATTTGCTACATAAATACAGACAGGATACCCAACATTCTTTTTAAGGTTATGCAAATCACTTCGAGCGAATACACAGTGTCCCTACTCCTCATAGCGGGTAACCTAAACAATGTATGCAACGAAGGAGTGGTTAGTCCAGTGGAACTGAATATAAGCATATAAGACCATAATGAAGTCTGCTGTAACGAAGTAATAACATAACAAAGCTATTGCAGGATTCGGCTCAACTCGAATACTTTAGTTTAAACCCGCCGCTAATTGCTAACCTTTGAACTTGTCAAGCTGTATGCCTGAGATTGAAGACTGGAACCTAAGCCTATCTAAGTTTCGATTCACAAAACGCACATGCCAACATAAACGAACCCGGCAAAACATTTTCAGAAACTTCCCGCGACAACCAGCAGAACAGAAATGAAAATCGCCAACACTTGACATATGGTGATACAAAATATCGCACACTTTCAGGTGATGTGCAGTGGCTTCAATAATGGCAAGAAAGCGAGATTCAAGTTGTTGTACGTATGCAAAAGCGCTGCTTCTGATGGCACAGTGAGATTCCCAAAAAGTTTGCTGGGGACGTGGTATGCTTTGAGCATTGTGAAATACTGGTGGGTCCGCTGTGCTGCTACTTTGGCTTGCAGATGTTTAATGGTTTGCTTGTACTTCATTGATGGAGACATTATCGCTGGCACACAGGAACGCACTACAATAAACAAAAAATGGATGTAAAAGCGAAGAACAACTAATCGCATACGAGCACTTTCCTCGCTCTTTCAGACCCAAGGTGCACAACTTTCTGTGGTGCAAAGTTTTCGATTCCACTACCTAAAAACAAACCATTCACAATGTTGACAATGCACAAAAAAATGAAAATCACTGAGAGCGCACCCTTACATTTTGTAAGTGCACACGTAGTGTCCTTTTGAGGATAGTTTCCTCAGACTGTCCTAAACATAAAATAGCACATTAAAAACAGCTGCAATAAAAGCATAGTCACGATTTTCTCTAGGGCACTCAGACGTGGAGCTGTTGGCGGAGACATCTTCTGGAGGGTCTTGCGAAGCTTGTTCAGTGCGTCGGACAGTGCTGTCGGAACAATCTTGCGAGCGGCCTGCGGAAGTCTCAATATCAATCCACTCTGGTGTTGAAGTGAACATACAACTTACCGGTCACACAAGTTCTTTTTGTGACAGCTGAACGACCGGTTGAGGTTTTCTCCGGCAAGACGAAGTCAGCAGAATTTTTTTCACCAGCTACAAGGGAGCTGCCACCTGCAGAGGTTTGGTCAACACTCAATTTGGGTAAAAAAAAGAAATCGCGACACTGAACGCACCCTGCTCATCAGGGCACCTCAATGTGTGGGAGCCGCTTTTTGATGCCTCTACCGCAGGTCCTGAAGAAATGAAATTACGACAATGTGTCAGTAAGAGGCTTAAAATAACACAAACTGAAGCTCATTCGCACCTTCAAGTGCAGCTTCTGCAGTCATGTCACAGTCACTATTTGAAGCGACGCTCGGAGAACGTGCATATATGTGCAGTTGGTACAAGTTACAAAGCTTGTAGCGTGGGGAAGCTTAAACAGCTCTTTCAAACGCATAAATTGGTCTAACGTGGAAGAAAAGAGAAGGCACCAACTAGGAAACAAGTAATTTGTGATTTTTGGAATTATCAACAGTGCCTGCTTTCACCGATAAAAGGTATATGTACATGTGCACGTGAAATAGCCATTTAAAGTCTTTCAAAACAAGTTGCGCAGGTCAAGAGCATCAAAAAACGACAGAAATGTAAAGCTGCTGTTAGGAAGGTAATGGCCACCATTCACAAAATTTAAGACTTTCCAAGTGTTACTTCTATAGTGAGGTTTCTCCATCGGCTACAAAGATCTTCGCGGTTAACTGTCGCCAGCTATTCAATATAAGTGGCTGCTATTGCACATATTTGAGTTTCAGTCAATCACTTACATGGTGCAGCTGGTTGCACACTGGGAACAGCCATTTTTGTAAGCCTTGTGTGCCCAGGGTCCATGAAACTTTGAGCAGTAAAATGGTCGCTACAAACCTATACGTTGCGTACAATAGGCTGGCCGGCATACTCAGGAGATCATCGCGGCCAGCATACTGCATCCATGCTTTCATCCTGCATTGGCAATGAACTATCAGCTGAAAGGAGAAGTGCTTGAATAGTGATTTTTTATTGTTACCCTCACTAAGCAAGTACGAACAGTAAGCCTAAAGACATGCAAACCATACAAAAGCTTTAACACACCTGCCGTCCCGTGGTATGCGGAAGAAACTCGTCCCAGGCTTCTTGTGGTTTCTGCCATTTTTGAAGCACCGCGATACACAGCAGTAGCTGCCGTAGCTTGGACCGGCGGACGGCATGGCATCAGCGCGGTCTGAAAATGTTAGTAAGTGGATGCTTCGCTAACAAATTACGAAAAAGATATGTGCACGTCATAAGTGTACCAACAAACCCCTTTGAATGATTAGCTAATCGATGCACAATACAAAACCAGTGATAAATCTCTGACCCATAAAACTCTGACTTACAAAGATATACGTCAAGGCCACGCACAAAGATCTTCAAAAGTTTCCAGGCCGCTATCCCTTGTAATGCAATGGTATCGCGGCCTGGGAACTTTAGAACACCTTCGTACGTACGCAGTATCAGCAGTACATTGGGAAGAAAAATCGTAGTTGAAATTTGTGCGGTAAAAATATATTGGAAACGTCAAAAAAATTTGTGAGCAGCTTGCACTAGTGGCACAAGGCTAGCGAAGAAGCGAAGATGATGGCCACTTAGCTAGTCCAGATTTGCCTCCGGCACACCAAGAATTATTCGTGTTCCGAGCCTTCGGGAAACGCGTCATGAAGCATGCGAGGCCCAGCGAACGCTTCTCAATATTTTGCACCGAGCCACCGAGCCTATGACCTAGCTGCCCGGCTATGCTCAGCGCACAGACGCTCGCGTCCGTGGCAGACGCAGCACGCGTCGCCTCGGCTTGACGCCGTGCCGCCTTTGCTATACTGCACACGGTGCACAATGTTCCCGTCTAGCCGCCACATAGAGCCATAAACTTTCTTTTTAGCGAACCTCCCAGTCCTTACAAGCTTCAGAAAAAGGTTACAACTGCGTGAATGAGACGCCACGTAAGAAACTAACTCGCACACACGAAGCGCAACGTGTGTGTGTGCATCTTTCTGTGTTTGTTGCATGGTGTATTATTCGCGCAGGTGTAACCGTTTTCTGAAAAAAAATGACCCAACAAGACCAACAACATGTCATTCAACAGGCTTCGCTTGAAAACGTGCCTCACCTGTTATCTCACGCACGAAAACGCCGACGCTGCCGACGTTGAGGAAAGCGACGAAAGCTTCTCGCTGTCAGTCATGCATGGGCTTGTCGCTGGGTAGATGGTGTTTATGACAGTACGGCTGAAGAAAAATAATCGCGTAAAGTGTGTTGAATAAATTGTTTTTATGTATAAAGAACATACCAAGTTTGGGCGTAAATTTATTATTTTCTGAAAACAATTTTGTTGCATTGAATATAACTGTTTTTTTTGCGCTTGCGCCCTCTGACGTTCGTTACGTAGTCGTGACGCACTTCCTGAGGCCAGGTTTCGCGGAGTGTCCTCTCTTGTCTTCTTCTTTCTCTATGTTTCAAGGCCGCAAGGCTGCCGCAGTGACGTCAGAGGTTGGGGGCCCCGTTGCCCATCTGAGCATGCTCAGTAAGACTTTTTTTCCACATCTTTTATTCGGCCCAATCAAGCCGCAGCAGCTGCGAGAGCGGGAGCGTTGGTTCTCCTAAAACTTGAACGAAACACAGGCTTTCTGCCGCGTTCGCGGCGTAACTGCGCCCCCACCCTCTGACGTCACTGCGGCAGCCTTTCGGCCTTGAACTTTAGTTGGCGTTGCTTGACCAGACAACACTGCGTCTCCCTCTTTTCGTGAGAGAGGGACACCGGACGCGCTGAAACGCGCATGCGTCACAGCAACGCAGCGTGGCGCATGCCTGCGAGTATATGGCAGGACCGGCACCTGGAGTGGCAACGCCGGCGTGACGCGTCGAAATGAACGCCGTCGAGCACGCGCACCACATTATGTTGAAATGTATCAGTGCCTTGACTGTGGCATGTAGTCATGATCTCACATGACACACATCTCATGATAATTATTTTTGCACAAGTCACATACCTTCGTCATCCATCGGCGTCACGTAATACCGAGTTTGGTACATGTGAAGCTAGTGAAACGGCCGTGAGCGCAACATGAGCGTAGTATGTAGTCATGTTGTTACATGACACGCATCTCATGTTTATCATGTTTGCGCCAGTATCATACCTTGATTGATTGAATTGTGGGGTTTAACGTGCCAAAACCACCATATGAATATGAGAGACGCCGTAGTAAAGGGCTTCAGAAATTTTGACCACCTGGGGTTCTCTAACGTGCACCCAAATTTGAGCACACGGGCCTACGACATTTCCCACTCTATCGGAAATGCAGCCGCCACAGCCGGGATATGAACCCGTGACCTGCGGGTCAGCAGACGAGTACCATATTCACTAGACCACCGCGGTGGGGCGGTGTCATACCTTCGTGATCCATTCACGTCCCGCAATACCAAATTTGGTATAAGTGAAGCTAGCGAAACTGCCGCCAGCGCATTATGAGCGTGGCATGTAGTCATGTTTCCACGACACGCATCTTATGAGTATCATATTTGCACCACTAACATACCTTTGTCATTCATTCAAGTACCGTAATACCGAATTTGGTATATGTGACTAGCGAAACGACCGCGAGCGCATCATGAGCGTGGCATTTAATCATGTTGTTACATGGCACGCATATCATGATCTTCTTGTTGGGGTCTGTCGCTTGTGTTCGCCATATGATCATGTCAAACCATACCAATTTCGCAACATACCATGTGAAAGAAACCACCGCAAGAGCTGTAGGACCATGAAATATAAATCATGACATTCATGACATACATGTCGGGATTTTGATATCATGACAAGTCGAATATGTTCTTCATACAGTCATGTTATGTCATACCAAGTTTGGTATTGGTACCACTACCGTAACGGCCAGGAGAGCTAGAAGTCGTAGGTAAAAGTCGTAGATAGATAGATAGATAGATAGATAGATAGATAGATAGATAGATAGATAGATAGATAGATAGATAGATAGATAGATAGATAGATAGATACGCTCAAAGTCACCGAAGTTTGCTAAGAAATGCTTCGCATTTAAAAAAAAATTGCTTGAGTGGAAGCCCTGGCAATGCTTTGCCAGCAGTAGTGAAGCCTGCTTTTGCCCTCCAAAGATCTCGGAATCAAGCTGTTTTCTTGTTACGCCCATTTAGACTTCAAGTGGCTCTTATTTGTTACTCTCAGGGATATGTTATTTATAAATTAAAAGGTGGTTGTTTTTGAAGAAATTATCCGCAGAGACTAGTACCGATGACCAAATCTCCAATATAATTTGCCTTTATTTGAGGCTCACTAAAGAAAACTGGTAACGCAAGGACGAACTTTGAGCAAAATCTGACTCTAAATACCACGTTGAACTCGTTGTGTGTGCAAGAATAACGCTGCTTCGGCTGATTAAGCAGACGAACAATGCTTCCTTAAGACACATTATGCCGCCAGGGACGGCTTTATGCTCTCCCATAGTACTGTACTTCGTACTCTAAGTCTTGAACACTTTTTTCTAAACACATATTTAGCTTAAGGTGGATCGTTACTATGGACGGGACAGCTTCATGCTCTCCCATAGTAGAGTACCACTTACTCTAAATTGTTAACCAATTTTTCTAAACACGCAGACAAAGCAGTTGTATCGGTCAACTGTTCTACTTTACTAGGGACGGTTTTAAGCTCTCCCATAGTAGAGTACCCTGTACTCTAAGTCATTTTCCATTTTTTTCTAAGCCCCGACAAGTGGTGATATGGCATCATGAAGCGTGAGGCCCACGGGACGGCTCTCTGATCTCCCATAGCAGAGTACCTAGTACTCTGAATCGTTACCCGCTTTTTCCTAACCACAACATGCGCTGTTTCAGTGCTCGGTGGCGAAAGGCGTCTGGCACATGGTACAACGCCTCTTTGGCAGTGCGCATGGGTACAGAACGTAGGCTGTTTGCCAAACTGGTCTTTGCAGTGACCTTGTACATACTGTGGCAGCGGCGCTGTTTAGTGGGAGAACGGCACAAGCCTCATACAGGCACCCATCCCTCACTCCAGAATATAAGGCTCATTGTGTAAAATTACCTAGACCAGCTGCTGAAAGCGCACCGCGAAGAGGCTTTCCTTTGACGATGGTGTCACGGGTCCCGTTAATTAGGGAGGCGATCGCCGGGCTAATTCCAAGGGCCGAAGTATTGGCCCCCCGAACCACACCACGAAAGCGTGGACAATTCAGAAGGGGTCTTATTTGGCGCGCCAGCGGGCGCTGGCTGTGGCCCAAAGAACAAGTCAGAGCTGAGAGTTGATAAACAAAACAAAATTATATTATCAGTTATGGCAGACCAAAACGATACACAGGTATGCACACTCGACAATAGTTGAATACAATGTGTCACCAATCAAACAATGTACTACACAGTACAATCAGCCAAACTCGAAACAACAGACACAGACAACAATACGCACTACAATGCAGTCGCATGCATCGAACAATCAAGACACATTAAAAGACTAAAGAGTTAGAAAACTTATTCAGTCCAAATTTCTTGGAACAAGAGTCTGAATGATACTCTTCCGAGAATCACTCACTCAAAGTCTAGCGTTGTTGTCGTTCCCCCGCCTCCGAAGTTTCTCTTCCAGGAAACCTCGCGTCTTCAATTGGCCACTCTCCAAGCTTCAAACTTCTTCACCAGAAACACGTCGGCTTCCCACACGCAGCTGTTGCCACGCGTCTTCGCTCGATAGCGGTAGACACACACTCTTGCCTGCAGCTCGAGTCGTCACCCCTCAGGTGGAAATCCTCTTCTTCTCCTCCTTTGTCACGGAAGACAAAACGCTTCGCCCACAAGGCGGAACACTCTACGCACTCTGGCACATACTTTCTTCTTCTCCTCCTTTGTCACTAAGGACAAAACCTTCACCGACAGACGCGGCGGGATACCCTATGCACTCTGGCGTTAACTTCCTTCTTCTCCTGATCTCCCATCTCGGCTGCTCGGTTAGATACCTTCCGCGCGAGACTCCAAAAATTTCTCAACATTTCGTCGGCACAATACGCAGCGAAGGCTGGGGAGAGGGCGAGACGGTTCGAAGGCCGTCCGCGACGGATGACACAACCCGGCATCACCACGCCCCTTTCCGTCTAGAATATTCCAGGGCTTGCTCGGGCGCCGATGAGAGGAGGTTCGCTGGCGAACCCACGCTTCCGAGGGGAGAAGGACGCGTGCCCGGGAAGTCTTTGGATGCTTGTTTTCTTTTTTTATCGTTGATCTCTCGGCGCTTCGTTGCGAGAATTTGGCGGCGCGCCCTTTTTTGAGCGCTCGTTTTGCGACACTGCTCCCTTACTTTAAGAATATTATCTCATAATACTCAAAACCACACAAACGAGCGCAAACAGTCCCCACACTCTCAAAGGCTGTAACATAGTCCGTCGCTCATGACACGTCACATTCAAATAGATATCTCAATACAATTGTACATTCTAATTCAATCTCACAACACATGAAATATAGACACAGGTACATGAATAATGAATAAAATACTCCATCACGTACTTCAAGCAATATAATTGTACAAAGGTCTGTCTTTACACAATTGTACCATACTATACATCACATCACCATAAAAATTTTGATTCACTCGACATACAGTTGTGACACAGGACAACAACCACATTAAATTAACATAAAGCGGTGTCAAACACATTCCGAATTGACCTCGACACCTATCCTGTGCATTTCGAGCGGCGCTTGCGCCATTTCTTGCGGTGCTCTCTCGACCTCTTCTTATTGCTTTTCCTCGTTTTGTTCCGGCGAGCCCCTTCCAACGACGGTATCTGAGACGGCGTCTCAGCCATCGTTGTCACTTCCGAAATTGTTAGCGGGTCATAACGCTCAACCAATCCTGTCACCCGCTTGTTCATGTCACGACATTGGGCCTGGCTGGCCGACTCCGTCACCTTTACATTGTCGGTTGGTTGAGGTCGTGCCGACGTAAGTCCAGCTGCCCAGCACGTGAACTCATTCAACACGATCATCTTTTCATTCACTGTCTCTCGCACCGCGGCTTCACCTTGGGCTCGAGTGAGATCCGTCACGGGATGCTCCTCTACTGTATTTCGCGGTCGTTCGGTTGGCGAGGGCTCTATCTTAGGCTCCTTTCCCAAACGTTCTAGATCATTCGGCCCTCATGCCCCGTCGATGTTTCCGATCACGAGGTCGTACAGGGGGGTCGTCATGCATAGAGCGGTAACCTTCCCGCTGAAGTACGGGGTTTCGACCTCAATCTCTGTTTCGGGAAGCAATCGAGCCGTACTGTCAATTGGGCAAACCGGTTTCAATTTGCCTGTTAACGCAATTTCTCGTACCAAAATTCTCTGCACAATAACAGTGGAGCTGCCGATATCTCTCAACACCGTAACCTTCTTGCCCGCAACTTTTCCAGACAGCGTTGGCATTCCCTTCGTAACACCGGCTGGCTGTTTTGTCATTACAGCACTCACAATAGGAATTTTCTCCCCATTTTTCAATTCTACGAATCCGTCGGTGACGGCATCACCATCGGATTTCGGTGCTGCTAGCACACAGGATACCTGGTGAGTTTGACTCGCTCCGTTACGACATGCGTCTGCTTTGTGCCCAGTCTCACCACACTTGAAACACTTCACTACCGTAGGCTCGTAAAGTTAGTACGACAGTTGTTCGCGCGATGACCCACTCGGTTACACAGAAAACATCGCGGAACACTCTCTGGTGCACGCTTCTTTTGTTCCGGTGCCGAATTTTTCGAATCTTCAGGACAGTCTTTCTTGACCTTGGCCAAATTAGTGTCACCTTGTGCTTCCAAGAATTGGTCAGCTAATTCAAGCATGTCTTCAAGTGACTTAGCTCTCCTCTCTTTCAAGTACATCGACAGGCTTGGGTGGCAACTAGTAAGAAATTGTTCTCTAATTAGGAGCTCTCTAAGCTCATCGTACTCCTGCGCTGTCCCTGAAAGTTCAATCCATCTGTAGAAATAATGGCAAATTCGGGCGGCATACGGCGTAGCCGTCTCACCATCAGCTGGCTTTCCTGTCCGAAATCTGTCCCGGAAACCTTCCACAGTAAATCTAAATCGTTTCAGCAAAGCAGCTTTCACATTTGCATTGTTGGCTGCATCGGTCGGCGTCAGCCTACCGTAAACACTGAGCGCTTCACCACTCAAGCAAGTTCTCAAAGCAGTTGCCCATTGATGTTTCGGCCAATTCTGGCTCCTCGCAATGGTCTCAAATCGGTGAAGGAACGCGTTCCTTTCATCAAACGCTACGAGCAGCTTGCTTGTGTTCAAGCGGAAGCCATGGTCCTCTCGTTCGCTGCTTTCAACTCTAGCTTGGACCGGGGTTTCACTTCGCTGTTGCAAACGGAGCCGCTCGTGTTCTATCTCGTGCTGTCACTGCCGTTCCCTTTTCTCTCTTTCTTCTTTCGCCCTCTCAGCTGCCAGTCTTTCTCTCTCCAGCTCCAACTTCAATTGCTGCTCTCTTTCTTCTCTCAGCTGTCGCTCCTTTGCCTCTCTTTCTTTTCTCGCCTTTTCGGCTGCCAACTTTTCTCTCTCCAGTGCTTCTTTCTCCTTCTGGCTTACCCATTTCCGTAGTTCGGCGCCAGAAAGACCCATCTTCTCACCAAGAGCAACTAACTTTTCGAGAACTATGGTGTCTTGCAAATATTGTCTTGCCGCGTGCAAAAAGTATCTGCCTAAATCAGTCTATCGGAACACTCCCCTGCACTCGTTAACGAGAACGCTGAACAACACACAAAATCATTCCGATAGCACTACCAACAACTCGAGGCTCTTTCTCACTACTTTGGACACACTGTGCACTCAAAAGGTCCTGTCGCGGACGCCAGATTAATTGTCAAGGGTTTCGTTAAGTAGCAAGGCAATCGCCGGGCTAATTTCAAGGGCCGAAGTATCGGCCCCCCGAAGCGCACCACGAAAGCGTGGACAACTTAGAAGTGGTCCTATTTGGCGCACCAGCGGACGCCGGCTGTGGCCCAAAGAACAAGTCAGATCTGAGAGTTGATAAAGAAAACAAAATTATATTCGCAGTTATCCCAGACCAAAACGATACACAAGTATGCACACTCGACAATAGTTGAATACAATGTGTCACCAATCAAACAATGTACTACACAGTACAATCAGCCACACTCAAAACAACGGACACAGACAACAATACGCACTGCAATGCAGTCGCATGCATCGAACAACCAAGACACTTAAAGACTAAATAGTTAGAAAACTTATTCAGTCCAAATTTCTTGGAACAAGAGTCTGAATGATACTCTTCCGATAATCACTCACTCAAAGTCTAGCGTTGTGGTCGTTCCTCTGCCCCCGAAGTTTCTCTTTCAGAAAACCTCGCTTCTTCAATTGGCCACTCTCCAAGCTTCAAACTTCTTCGCCGGAAACACGTCGGCTTCCCACACGCAGCTGTTGCCACGCGTCTTCGCTCGATAGCAGTAGACACACACTCTTGCCTGTAGCTCGAGTCGTCACCCCTCAGGTGGAAATCCTCTTTTTCTCCTCCTTTGTCACGGAAGACAAAAGGCTTCGCCCACAAGGCGGAACACCCTACGCACTCTGGCGCACTCTTTCTTTTTCTCCTGCTTCGTCACTAAGGACAAAACCTTCACCGACAGACGCGGCGGGATACCCTACGCACTCTGGCGTTAACTTCCTTCTTCTCCTGATCTCTCATCTCGGCTGCTCGGTTAAGTACCTTCTGCGCGAGATTCCAGAAAGTTCTCATCATTTCGTCGGCGCGATACGCAGTGAAGGCTGGAGAGAGGGCGAGACGGTTCGAAGGCCGTCCGCGACAGATGACGCAACCCGGCATCACCACGCCCCTTTCCATCTAGAATATTCCAGGTCTTGCTCGGGCGCCGATGAGAGGAGGTTCGTCAGCGAACCCACGCTTCCGAGGGGAGAAGGATGCGCGTCCGGGGAGTCTTTGGATGCTTGTTTTCTTTTTTTATCGTTGACCTCTCAACGATTCGTCGCGAGAATTTGGCGGCGCGCCTTTTTTTGAGCGCTCGTTTTGTGACAGATGGCACACACGTTTCTTCAGAGTAAGAGAGGGACAGCTGAAGCTTGCAGTTCCCTACTAGTCATGCGCCCTCTCTAGTACACAAACATACGTGGTAGTCTGTAAAATGTGATTAACTTCATTTATTTTATTTTCCTTCGACTTGTAACATTTGGATACGCAGTGATAAATTATATCTTGGGGCTCATTTGTAAGATGTATACAGGGTCTTCACAAGTTTGTGATGTTTATTTTGTATGCGTACAAGTAAAGTGTATAATCAACTTTCCTTTCTCAATCGCCCAACGCCAATAGCTCACCGTGCCCCTAGTAAGATGGCTGCCGTAGCATCAATCTTACGATTGAGACGGCTTCACTTGTGGGCAATAATTGCCACTTCAGCTTTTTTTTAATCTCCTTGAAAACGATACCTCGCTTCTTGTCGTGGGAGTCATTGGAAGCTAAACAAGTGCATAAACTGGTACCGACAGTGCAATATTTATTATTGGTTTTATGTAAAGTCGGTGTCACACCTGTCCCGTTATTAGGGAGGCGATCGCCGGGCTAATTCCAAGAGCCGAAGTATCGGCCCCCCGAACCGCACCACGAAAGCGTGGACAATTTTGAAGTGGTCTTTTTTGGCGCGCCAGCGGACGCCGGCTGTGGCCCAAAGAACAAGTCAGAGCCGAGAGTTGATAAACAAACAAATTATATTCTCAATAATGGCAGATCGAAACAAAACACAAAAATGCACACTCCACCATAGTTACATACAATACGTCACCAATCAAACAACGTACTACACGGTACAATCAGCCGCACTCAAAACAACGGACACAGACAACGATACGCACTACAATGCAGTCGCATGCATTGAACGACCAAGACACTTAAAGACTAAAGAGGTAGCAAACCTATCCAGTCCAAAGTTCTTGGAACAAAAGTCTGAATGATACTCGTCCGAGAATCACTCACTCAAAGTCCAGCGCTGTTGTCGTTCCGCAGCCCTCGAAGTTTCTCTTCCAGGAAACCTCGCCGGAGTTTCTCTTCCAGGAAAACTCCCGTCTTCAATAGGCCACTCTCCAAGCTTCAAACTTCTTCGCCGGAAATCCGTCGGCTTCACACACGCAGCTGTTGCCCGCGTCTTCGCTCGATAGCGGTAAACCCACGCTCTTGCGTGTAGCTCGAGCCGTCCCTACGGACCAAAAACTTCGCCGACTACACGGCGGAATCTCTACGCACTCTGGCGCTCACTTCCGTCTCCTCCTGATTTCTCGTCTCGGCTGCTCGATTAAATACGTTCCGCGCCACCTTCCAGAACGTTCTCCTCATTTCGTCGGCGCGACGCGCAGCGAAGGCTGGGGAGAGGCACGAGACGGTTCGACTGCCCTCTCCTGAGGGTGATTCACTCGGTCTGACCCCGCCCCGTTCGTTCTGGAAATTTCTAGCGCTTGCCCGGCCGCCGCTGTGGGGTGAGGAGGTTCGTCTGCGAAGCCGTGCTTCTGCGGGGAGAGCGCGCGCCCGGGAGCCTTGGATGTTTGCTTTCTCTTTTTTTTTTCTTTTTACCTCGCGGCGTTTCTGCCGCCCGTTGTCGCAAGGATTTGGCGGCGTGCTCTTTTTTAGCGCTCGTTCTGTGACACTGCCCCCCACTTTAAGAATATTATCTTATAATATTCAAAACCTCACAAACGAGCGCGAACAGTCACCACACATTCTCACAGAGTGTAACACAATCCGTCGCTCGTGACACGTCACATTCACAATATATCACTCAATACAATCTTACATTGTAGTTCAATTCCACAACACATGAAATATAACCACAGGCACATGAGTACAACACTCCACCACACATTCCAAACAATGCAAACGTACAAAGTTCTCTCATTACAACAATTATACAACACTATACATCACATCACAGCACAGAACACTTTGACTCGCTTGACATACACTTGCGACACAGGATAACAAGAACATTAACACATCATATGTCACTCAGCACTGCCCAACACATTCTGATTTGACCTCCGCACTTATTCCGTGTACTTTGAGCTGCGCTTGCGTCCTTTCTTGCGGTGCTCGCTCGATTTCTTCTTGTTTTTCCACGTTCCCTTTCGGCGAGCCCTTTCCAACGACGATATCTGAGGCGGCGTCTCAGCCATCGTTGTCACTTCCGACACCGTTAACGCGTCATTACATTCGACGGGTCCTGTCTGTTTATTTACCCGCTTGATAATGCCTCTACATTCTGCCCGGCTGGCCAATCCCGTCTCCTTTCCACTGTCGGTCGGTTGAGGTCGTGCCGACGTAAGTCCGTTTGCTCGGCCCGTGAACTTATTCGACCCGATCGTCTTCTCCTTCGCTGTCTCTTGCGCCGCAGCTTCACATTGGGCTCTAGTGAGATCCGTGACGGGATGCTCCTCCCTTGTATCTCGCGGCCGCTGTGTTGGCGAGGGCTCTATCTTCGGGTCTTCTCCCAAACATTCGGGATCATTCGGCCCTCGCGCCCCATCGATGTTTCCGATGACAAGGTCGTAAAGAGGGGTCTTCATACACAGAGCGGTTACTTTCCCGCTGAAGTACGGGGTTTCTACCTCAATCTCTGCTTTGGGAAGCATCCGAACTGTACGGTCAATTAAGCAAACCGGTTTTGTTTTGCCTGTTAACTCCCTTTCCCGTACCAAATCTCTCCGCACGATAACCGTGGAGCTGCCGGTATCTCTTAACACCGTAATCTTTTTGTCCGCAACTTTTCCAGGCAGCGTTGGCATTCCTTTCGTAACACCGGTTGGCTGTTTTGACATTACACCACCAACAATAGGAATTTTCTCCCCATTTTTCAATTCTACGAATCCATCGGTAACGGCATTATTATCAGATTTCGGTGCTGCTTGCACACAGGTTACCTGGTGAGTTTGACTCACTCCGTTCCGACAAGCATCTGCTTTGTGCCCAGTCTGACCACACTTAAAGCATTTTACTACCGTAGGGTTCGTAAAGATCGTTCGACAGTTTTTCGCGCGATGACGCACTCGGTTACACAGAAAACATCGCGGAGTGTTCTCTGGTGCACGCTTCTTTTCTTCGGGAGCCAATTTCTTCGAATCATCGGAACACTCTTTCTTGACCTTGGCCAAATTAGTGCCACCCTGCGCTTCCAAGAATTGATCAGCCAATTCAAGCATGTCTTCAAGTGAGTCAGCCTTCCTCTCTTTCAAGTACAGTGACAGGCTTGGGTGGCAACTAGTAAGAAATTATTCTCTAATTAGCAGCTCTCTAAGCTCATCGTACTCCCGCGCTGTCCCTGAAAGTTCAATCCACCTGTCGAAATAATGGCTAAGTCGGGCGGCATACTGCGTAGCCGTCTCCCCATCAGCTGGCTTTCCTGTCCTAAATCTGTCCCAGAATCCTTCCACAGTGAATCTAAATCGCTTCAACAAAGCCGCTTTCACCTTTGCGTAGTTGGCTGCATCGGTCGGCGTCAGCCTACCGTACACACTGAGTGCTTCACCACTCAAGCAAGTACTCAAAGCAGTTGCCCATTGCTGTTCCGGCCAATTCTGGCTCCTCGCAATCGTCTCAAATCGGTGAAGGTACGCGTCAAGGTCGTCCTTCCTTTCATCAAATGCTACGAGCAACTTGCTTGGGTTCAAGCGGAAGCCATGATCCTCTCGTTCGCTGCTTTCAACTCTAGCTTGGACGGGAGTTTCACTTCGCTGTTGCAAACGGAGCCGCTCGAGTTCCATCTCGTGCTGCCGCTGCCGTTCCCTTTCAGCCATCTCCGCTTCTCTTTCTTCTTTCAGCTGCCGCTCCCTCGCTTCTCTTTCTTCTCTCGCCCTTTCGGCTGCCAACTTCTCTCTCTCCAGCTCCGCTTCTTTTTCCGCTTTGGCTCTTTCGACCGCCAACCTCTCTTTTTCCAGCTCGGCTGCTTTTTTCTTCTTTGGCTCTCTCTTTTTCTTCTTTTTCCCTCTGGGTGACCCACTTCCGTAGTTCGGCGCCAGAAAGACCCATCTTTTCACCAAGAGCAACTAACTTTTCGAGATCCATGGTGTCTCGCAACTCTCAAATAAAACCTTGCCGCGTGCAAAAAGTATCTGCCTAAATCAGTCTATCGGAGCACTCCCCTGCACTCGTTAACGAGAACACTGAACAACACACAAAATCGTTCCGATAGCAGTATCACCAACTCGACGCTCTTTCTTACTACTTTGGACACACTGTGCACCAAAAGGTCCTGTATCGCGGACGCCAGAATAATTGTCACACCTGTCCCGTTAATAGGGGGGCGATCGCCGGGCTAATTCCAAGAGCCGGAGTATCGGCCCCCCGAACCGCACCACGAAAGCGTGGACAATTTTGAAGTGGTCCTTTTTGGCGCGCCAGCGGACGCCGGCTGTGGCCCAAAGAACAAGTCAGAGCCGAGAGTTGATAAACAAACAAATTATATTCTCAATAATGGCAGATCGAAACAAAACACAAAAATGCACACTCCACCATAGTTACATACAATACGTCACCAATCAAACAACGTACTACACGGTACAATCAGCCGCACTCAAAACAACGGACACAGACAACGATACGCACTACAATGCAGTCGCATGCATTGAACGACCAAGACACTTAAAGACTAAAGAGATAGCAAACCTATCCAGTCCAAAGTTCTTGGAACAAAAGTCTGAATGATACTCGTCCGAGAATCACTCACTCAAAGTCCAGCGCTGTTGTCGTTCCGCAGCCCTCGAAGTTTCTCTTCCAGGAAACCTCGCCGGAGTTTCTCTTCCAGGAAAACTCCCGTCTTCAATAGGCCACTCTCCAAGCTTCAAACTTCTTCGCCGGAAATCCGTCGGCTTCACACACGCAGCTGTTGCCCGCGTCTTCGCTCGATAGCGGTAAACCCACGCTCTTGCCTGTAGCTCGAGCCGTCCCTACGGACCAAAAACTTCGCCGACTACACGGCGGAATCTCTACGCACTCTGGCGCTCACTTCCGTCTCCTCCTGATTTCTCGTCTCGGCTGCTCGATTAAATACGTTCCGCGCCACCTTCCAGAACGTTCTCCTCATTTCGTCGGCGCGACGCGCAGCGAAGGCTGGGGAGAGGCACGAGACGGTTCGACTGCCCTCTCCTAAGGGTGATTCACTCGGTCTGACCCCACCCCGTTCGTTCTGGAAATTTCTAGCGCTTGCCGGGCCGCCGCTGTGGAGTGAGGAGGTTCGTCTGCGAAGCCGTGCTTCTGCGGGGAGAGCGCGCGCCCGGGAGGCGCGTTTACAATGGCGAGCGGATAGAGCCACCCAGAATGCACCGCGGGCCAACACTCTTGGAGGCTATGCATTTCCGCCGGCCTAACTGTATCATCACGCTGTCGCTCCCCGCACTTTCGTATAGCGTTGCAGCAGCCTAGCGGGGGGTCGCGCTCGCAGAAGGAAGCCCTGCCAAGGCATATGGCCTTGCAATCGGATGCTCGCGAAGTAATCGTGTGCGGCTCGTCTGACCGAACGTGCTGCGCTGAGTTAAATACTTGTGAATAAAGCGTGTGCCCCCACCTCTCACTGTCGCGAAGCCGCGTTATTCAGGACGCAATAAAGCCGAGTCGCCACTACGCCTGTTGCCAAGTGCTCGGAAGGAAGCCCTGCGCCGAGTAGGATACTCGCGAAAGAAGCGTGTGCGCCCACCTCCCACTGAACGAACGCCCTACGCCGAGTTGGATACTCATGAAGAAAGCGTGTGCCCCACCTTTCACTGCCGAGTCGCAAAGCCGCGCCGTTCAGGATGCATTGAAGCCGAGTCGACTGACTACGCCTGATACACCTAGGCCTGCTGCGAAAAACGCCACTCCGGGGATTACTGCACTCCACTTGGTGAGTTTTCGGCGATTCTCAGCATGCTGTTATTGAAAGCGAGTTTCCGATACTGTCGTTTTGAATAAGGCTACGAACTGTGCTCGGGCAGCAAGGACAGAAATGTAGTGGTGATACATGCGTGCGATCGTAAAATCCTTGAAAGCCTGCGCGCAAAACTTTGTCGTGCGTCACTACCACAATGTCGAAACTAAAAGTAAAGCATGCAGCCTCAAGACATTGTCTTTATTCGAACTAATTTGAGACAAAAGAATTAAACTTATCGGATGTTTTTTTTTCATGGCTTCACTGCAATACGACCCCGTGTTCAGGTGAAGGCAAGTTAGACTCGCAGTTATCCTCGCCCGTTCGTGGTTGTCGCTTTTTTTTTCGCCCCCTGTGTTATTATGTGATCTGAAAATAATCTGCCACCCTTCTCTATGAAACTGTCGAGTGCATTCCATGCGGCTCTACTTTGCATGATGTCTCCTTTGAGAGGCTTCTTCAATAAAAGAATGTATTAGTGCAAAGCTTACTAAAATCACAGCTGCCAACTGTTGTAACCACCATACCTATGCAAAAATAAATATGCAATACATGCGATAATAATTTATTAACATGAAAACTGTTTCATGAGAGAACACTGAAGGTATTTACAGGAGAATGGCACAACAAAGATAACACTTTATGCGTCAAGCATAGACATACGTGAATGTACACATTGATGAGTTTATGTATGAACAGTCGCGGTAATAACTTTGAAAAGCAAAATGAACTCTGCTTGCAGTGCAAGCTGAAGGAAAAATGAGAAGGGAGACAGGAAAGAGCGTACTCTTTCCTGTCCCCCTTCTCGTTTTTCCATCAGCTTGCACTGCAAGCAGAGTTTTCAAGTATGAAACCAACTAGTCTGCAAAGAAGTATTGATTCAAAAAGCACAAAGTCTTTGTTAGAATTTCAGTGGAAGCGGCATAGCAGGCACGTATATTAAATGGACACTATCGACACGATGCTGTCATGCCAATGTGTGTAAACTACACAGAGGAAGCATGGTGCATACACAGGCAATATCAATTTGACTTTCTGTTGACCAGAAAGCACTATACTGCAATTAGGCTCAGCCATCTTGAGACTAGAGTAGGGCTCTGTTGTTTTGAGCTAAAATTGAAAATGCAAGTGGCACATCGGTACTAAAAATGTGGGCTCGGTAGTTGGCCATCATATAATGATGCACTGGATGATGTGGTGTTCACAGAAGGGTATACTATTGCTGACAGCACAGGTAGTTTGCCGGGTCAACACATAAGGGTGCATTGCAGGGAACTTGGTGGTGACAAGTGGTGTTCTGGTACCGTTTTATACATTGAGTGATGTGGGCCGACAGCACTGAGGACCAACCCACCACATTTAGTGGTGACCTGCAGGTTACGGCATTGAAATCCCGGCCGCGGTGGCAGTCTCGATGCAGCACATTGGAATGAAAAAGGGTGAGTGCACTATACAATGGGACGGCGTGTCATAAGGCAAAATAGCTCAATCGGCCGCTATCAAGCAAGGTATCAAATAAGAATAAACAGCAAACAACAAAATGGAGAAGATGAATTAAAAGAAACCATGCTAAGTTGTCAATACACTGTAATGTTGCTAATTAGACGATTCGGAGCAAGAAAAGTACGGTTAAAGTCTAAAAACGCGCCCGACTACACTTTCTGGAAGCTAATAGCAGTTTCTTGAGGTGCCTTCTGGGAGAACCTCATAGGGTACTTCAGTATTTCGCTGTAAAACCTTGTAAGGCACGAAATAGAATCATAGCCCAAAAACCTTCTCCGAAAATATGTCTGTGCCCCAACGGGTGTTTCATAAATGATATTGTTACTGGTAGATGACTGAAAACAGGTATGTTTACAATATATACAGTCACAGTAATGCGGGTAAAAACAACTGCGATAGTGAGAGCAGGCACCACCTAGTCCTTCACTTTTCCGTCCTCTCTATGTGAGCGGCACATAACGTTACCCTCCGGCGGTGAAGGCACCGACTCGGTGCAGTCAGAGAAAGACGGTATAGAGGTGGTTATTATACATGTGCGTTGCGACAGCCCGGTGTATGACATGGCTTCAGACGTACAACATAAACGATGTTGGTACGGGGTGAGTCGACGAGGACAAAGACAATTCAATTTCTTATGTCACGACGGTCACTTGGCGGTGCATAGGGTACGGTTCGGATGGCGGGAACAGTAGCTTTGTAAAAAGCCCAATACAGCGTGCTGGAGACCACAGCACAGGAATCCTGGAGGCAAGTGAGTGCTTATATGACTGCTCTCGTAACGAAATCGTTGGCCCGCTTGCGAGTCGGTTAGCCGAACGCACACAAGTTGACGTGTATGGTCGGCATGGGCTATAGCTTGTTGAGCGTATTCAGTGGGTGGGCATGTTGAAGGAGGCATCATTGGTGTCCATAGGCAACATTGGATTTCAGTCAAATAAAATAAAGGCGAACAGCCAGCTGCCTCGTGTTACGACGTATATGTTACACAAGACTAAGACACCTTGTATGTAAACCATGTACGGCTCCGTTGAGGTTCGGGCACGGCACGAAAGTTCTTTATGTTGGCGTGCAACGGACTTTCCGAAAAGGTTTTTTTTATTTTTTGAAGCACATTGGATGAAGCACGAGCCAAAAAAAAAACGAGCGAACCTCTTTGGAAAAACGTGTAATAGGGAAGTTGATGACGGCGCGTATTTTTGCTGGATCAGCTCGTTTACTTGCAGCGTCAACAAGATGGCCAAGCACGGCGATCTCCAGGCGCAAAAAGCAGCATTTTGAAGAGATGAGTTGAAGATCAGCAATGTGAAAGACTTGCAATATGGCCGACAAGTTTTGCAGGTTACTAATGAATGTAAGGGGAGAAAACTACGATATTGTCCAGGCAGCAGAGAGGCATGTGGACCACTTGAAACCACGTCTGTAGAGAGTCCATCACACGCTCAAAATGTTGCTGGCGCATTACACAACCCAAAGGGCATGACTTAACTCCCAATCATTTTCATCGACAGCTATTTGTCAATAGCTCAAACGAAGGTCGATGGAAGAAAAGTACCGTGCACCAAAAGGGAATCAATGGCGTCGTCTATTTGCAGCAATAGGCAGAAGTATTTTTTGATTTTGTTGAAGTGCTGGTGAAATGCCGGTAGTCGACGCAGAACTGCCAGGTGTTGTCTTTGTTTTTTACAAATACTATGGGCGACGCTCAAGGGCTCGAAATTGGCTCCATGATGTCCTTAGAGAGTATTTCATCAACTTCCGTTTGAATGACGCTGCGATCGGTCGCCGAGACATGCTAAGGGTGTCGATGAATGGGTGTTGTGTCCGCGTTGTCGATTCGATGCCTCACTAGATATGTTTGTCCAAGTTTGGGTGAAGCGAAATCAAAAGTCGCGGTATGACTCCTACGAAAGGCGTAGGTCCTGGCTTCTAAGAAGGGTCAGGGTTCGGGCAGGCAATCATGTTTTCGAATGTGTCATCAGGTGTTGGGCCAGCAGCAGGGCTGCCTGGAGCCGACTGTGGGGCATCAATGGCCAGAGCAACAGGTTTGTTTGCATCTAATGGTGATATTGTGCCCAGCGAGATACCTTCAGGAAGCAGTTGTGCGCGGCGTCCAAAGTTCAGGACAGGTGTGCAAAAGTTGTTCGCAGAAACAGTCACAAGATAGTGAGGCAAAACTAATCTTCGGGTCAGTAGAACGTCCAAGGAGCAACGTCCAGAACAGCAAAGAGAACTGAGGTGTTGTGGTCATCGAAGCTCACATGCGCAAAGCACATTCAAAGGACGGTAGGTGTACGGCTATTGGCTTCGCGAACAACAGGTGATGAGGCGCGTGTAACGACTTTACGAAGACGACGAGAAAGGTGAGCACTCATCAATGATTATTGGGCCCTTGTGTGGATGAGCGCTGAAACAGGCATGCTCTCTACATCTACATCCGTAAGCTTTTGTCGAGATGCCAGAGTTAACAGAGGATTTCCGAGTCGATCAGTCAAGGCAGCATCACCTTCCGGGAGCTGCACTGGTCTGTTTTCCCGAGGAAGGACGGTGAGGGGGAGCGACGGGACATAAGCAACCGAGAAAGTCGTTGGGTCTGGGGAGACGGCGACGGCTCATAATGTGGGGTTGATGTACGGGCACTAGTGTTCAGTGGATTGGCGTGCAAAGGGGAGGATGAAGTGTCGTCTGGACGGCATGGTGCACGAGAAGACGATGGCCGACGATAGCGACAATAGAGGGAAATGTGACCGGCGCCATTGCAGTTGAAGCATATCGACCCGTCTTCTCGCGTGCGCCACTGGTTCGAATCATGGTACCCGGAATAAGTCAGTTGTGGCTGGTAGTATGGAGCAGGGCTGACGTAGAACGACTTTGGGCACATACAGGCTGGATGCCTGCATTCGCCAGTTCTTCGCGCACGGCGGCCTGAATTAATGACACTGTCGGGCGGGCCTCCTCGTGAGAATTAGCCTGGGGAGCAGATGGAGTTGCTGCCTCGATATTACGCCGCACGAGACGCAGGAAGTTTTTGGTACAGGGCGGCAGCTGGATCTAGACGTCTTTGCACGACGACGTGGCAGCAGTGGTAGGGAGCTGAACAAATTGCTGCGTAACATGTCGGCTTTTTGCTTTTTCGAAACTTCAGCACTCCCTGATAATGTCGTAAATGGTGGAGCAGCCTTTGTACACGAGCAAGTGAAGGGCGTCGTGAGCGATGCCTTCATTAATCTGGGTGACTGTTGGCTTCGGCCATTTGGCTATCAACTTGCCGGCAGAAGGCTAAGACATCTTGTATGTAAACCATGTGCAGCTCCTTTGAGGTTTGGGCACGGCACGAGAGTTCTTTCTCTTGGCATGCAATGGGCTTTCCAAAAAGGTGTTTCTTTTTTTGTTTATATACGTCTTTTTTTGTTACGTAGGTTTAAATTCTCCTCGTGTGTGTCGAACCACACGTTAGCCCTACACCTGAGGTAGTACCTGACGTTTGCAAGCATCAAAGTCGAATCCCAGCGATTGGTCTTGCTGCTGCAATCTTAGTTGGCCAGCCACTTCTCCACTTGACTGTTATCAGTCCCGCAGAAGGGGCCTGGGCCTCGGAGGTGGGTCACGACAATGTGACTGGGTGCATTTGGCATAGCGGGGGCTGGATCAGCAGAATTGTCTGCCGGCATGATGGACTGTCCAAGAATACGCCCGCTGCGAAGTTCCGTTGTGTGCTCCTGATGTGTCCAGCACCTCCACCTAAGATGTTACGGGGAGATGACAGAAAACGAGTGTATTTACAATATTCATAGTAACAATACTGCGGTTAAAAACAACCACGATGGCCAGGACAGGCACCACCTAGTCTTTTAACTTCTTCAATTTCTAGGTAAGCGGCACATAACTATACTGTCAGTGTCGTGGTTTTGGGACATTAACCCCACCGCCACTCAAAAAACGCAATTGAAGAGCTCGTTACTCCTGACGGTAAGGCGAAACAAAAGTCGCTCACGGTGGAATGGCACAATGTTACTGCACAACATTGATGAGTATCTGATTGTGACTTGTGAGGGCCACACCTGGTGGATCCAAGAGACTAGTGGGATTAGTGGGCACCATTCTTTTAACATCAGCTTTGACAAGGCTGTATGCATGATACTGAGGTAGTAGTGCAGAGCCAAATGCTTCTGCCTGTGGCTAAGGTGACCAATTGTAAGGTTATGATATTACAGCTAATGCGAGGAGTCGTTCTCGCTTTGGTTCAATCAAAGATGAAGCATCAAGTGCAGCGGTGGCGATGAGCTGCTCCTTCGCGTAGATTTAGGTTCACTTTAAAGAATCCCGCATGGCCCAATTTGATCCGAAGGCACCCACTGTGCGCCCCGTCGCGGTGGTCTACTGGCTAAAATACTTAACCGCTCACCCGCAGGCCGTGGCATTGAATCCCGGCTGTGGTGACTACATTTCCGATGGAGGTGGAAATGGTGTAGGCCAGTGTGCCCGGATTCGGGAGCCCGTTAGAGAACCCCAGGTGGTCGAAATTTCCGGAGCCCTCCACTACGGCGTCTCTCACAATCATATGGTGGTTTTGGGACGTTAAACCCCACATATCATCAGTCACCCACTGCGGTGTGCTTCACAATCATATCATCGTTTTGCCACATAAAACCGTAGAAATGATGTTTGAAACCAAGTTGGCTCTGTGCCTAGAACTGTCGTGAGCCCAGTTGGTGGGAGGCAGCTGCCATTCAGTGCAGCCTTGCACCAGGCACATTTTTCTCTATGCTGTGACTCAAAGAATGGGGCCTCTTCTTTGCTCTCTTGGCAGCTGGCTCAACTGATGGGCGCCCTGTAGGGACCCTCTTGGACCCCCTTGTAAGCCCTGGCCTACGCCTAGCAGTGCTGGTCGGTTGCACCCTTATGTGACGGGCCCGGCGACGTCTTGCTGCAGCGGTAGCCTTGAATGCCAGCATCAGTCCTGTCCCATCGCTGCTGTTCTGAACACGAGCAAGCTCCTCTGCAAGGCCCTTCACGATATCAAGGTAAGCTGGATTGTGTGCATTCATAGAATGCACACGCCGCAACTGGACCTCCAGGAACTCGTATGCATGTTCTTGGGCCTGCACCAAAAGTGATGAAAGAAATATACTTCAAGTGTACAGCACACCAACAAGAACTGCACATTTATTTTGCTCCTCTCTAACTGCAGACAACTGCTCGAGAATAAAGTTCAAGCTGAGGAGTCAGTTTAAGTTAAGGTTTTCCTGTCACCTGTTTTGACTATTCTGTTAGTGGAAGTGCTGCTAATACCAACAATTGGTGACCTGTAGCCCAAACATGGAACAATACGACACCAATAGTGTTGAAATCTTGAAATTGCCCTAAGAATGATGACATCCACCAATATGAAATTGTAAATTCGTGAGTGCGGAAGAGCACAATAATATGCTTACAGGAATAAAAGAAGCCTTGACTACTGTTCAGTAGCATTCCCTATGTTTAATTGAAAAGTACTTCAGGGCCCTTTCAAGGGGCTTGTCCTACCTGGGCAAGTTGGGCTGCATCAGGCACCGACGGTACAGGTGCGAGGTGTGTGGCCTCTTGCGTGCTGGTGCCTTGCAATGCTTGGAGTTCGTCTGGCTCCTCCGGCTGGGCTCCTCCTCTTTGAAGGGTTCGAAAAATATCCTGGGGGGACACTTCTCGCCCAGGGCCAGCTGTTTCAGTTGGTACCGGTCGACAGTACTCAGTGCCGGAGCATTCGGAAACAGTCCTCCGTACTTTTTCTGCACCAAAGCCTGGTGCTTACAAAATGCACCTTTCTTACCAAAGAGACATGTACATAGTCCTATGTCAGCATAGACCTCATAACTGGAGCTGGGGTGGGTCGCACTAGGCACAATGTACTGTCCCTGGCCTACCACTTGGATGGCCTCGGCTGCATCTTTCGGCATTCTCGACAGCAGCCGCTTGTACAGTAGTTGATGGGCTGCAACACGGCTGCAGGCGTGGCGGAGGATACGGCTTTCAAAGTATTTCTCCCACACCAGAGCCACAGAGTCTACGAGTGCGACTGCATTAAATGCTTCGACTCTGTTCAGGATAATGTCTTTGAGCACGCGTATGGTTGCCTCCGCAAAATTGTTGGTGTTGTGGCCCCTTGTCAAGACGTCCAAACGGTAGAGCTGCACCCACTCTTCTTGTCGGCGCAAGAATGTCAGAACTCTAGACACGAAGGCATCGTGTTGTAGGGCCTTCACTTCGGCAGTGGCAGCTTCAAGTTTTTCTGCTGTGTCTGCATACATGACCTGCAGATAGCAGGAAATTTTTCAATGAGGTTCTCGTATTTGGATATTTTCGCTTTTTTTAAACTGCACCATAATACAGATTCATGCTTCACTGTCTGCATTGAAGTCACTTTGTGGTCTGCACATGCTTGCCCCAGTTCAAAAGGCCAGTAAACAATCCCCAAGGACCAAAAATCAAAAATATCTGCACCTTTGCTCCGTGAACATGCTGCCTCCTCAAGGATTTTGCAAATACTTTATTAAGGAATTCACAGGGGTTAGAACATTGGTTTCAGCTAGTTTCAAATTTTCGTGCGGTCTCGCCACCCTTCTCTTTCAAAGGGAGGAAAAAGCGTAGCCTGCCGTCGTGACTGGCTTAACCCAATCGATGAGCTGCGTGCTTCGTCAAGTCGCCGATCGGCGAATTTGTGTCACTGCTCATGAAAGAAGGATTGGTCAGGTGTAGGACAGGAGCGCGGGAATTGTTTTTCTAAATGGAGGCTGTGCACGGTGCGCAGCGCTGTAATCTGGAAATTGATTGCCGCGGTCTGCTCTACGAATTGCCAAGCGGTGGTCCATAAAAGTTGATGCTGCTGACATTTTCTGTACGCTTGTGCGAATAGGGAATTTTAGGTTCGAAGTGAATTCGAAGCGAATAGTGATTTTGGTCGAATAATATCTAATTGAATTGTAATAGTATATATATTGCATATTATAAACAAAAAGGGGCATATTTGTCATGGCCAAGCAAACTTGCACAGATCTTTAAAAATTGAAACAGGGCCTATGCAAAGGCCATTTTTTTTTCATCAAACGAAGTGGCAACAACTTCGAATTGTAGCAGCATTCGACTTTTGGTGCAGTCCAAGTAATAGCCAGTAAAATATGCTGCGTTTCAATTTTTTTTACTTAGAGCATATAAATCTGTGTAACGAGCTTTTAAACTGAAAACAACAAAAAAAGCAGAATCAATGTCATTGTAATTCTTTATTAAAACCTTGAAGTGGGGCTTTGCTGCAGTGCGAATTTCTCTTGATTACGTGTTTTCACGGCTTAGCACCAATTCACTGCAGTGAAACCACTTTTACATCTGGTCTAATATGCTTGGATAACTGCTTTCATGGTTTAGCATTCCTCCACTGCCGTGAAACCACCTTTACAGAGTGTTACGTGTGGACTAATATACACCTATTTTGTTCGTTTTTAATAATTCAAAAATTTCAGCAATTTAACTTTGATTCAAATCAAATTTGAGTACTGCATTATTCATTTGAATATTCAAAGCATTTGAATATTTGTACAAGCCTCATTTTATGGCATTCGAAATCATTTGAACCCACCAGACGTTTACTGGTGTACTTTTTAAATGTGATTAAAATGGACACAAATACTGTCTGCGTTTTCATCTGCAGATTAGGGAATCTTGTGCGGCATACACTCCAAATTATACCGCGAGGAAGTGAAGGTAATTCATGCACTAGCCTTGCAGGACAGCTGTGCTTTTTATGCACCTATGCTGCTATGCCAGCGCCATCATCTTGGAAACATGAAACGAATGCTAAAATAGCAGACCATTGTGAATTTGTTCACTAAGTGCAGATGCAACGAATGCACCTCCTATCTTAGAGCTAGAGTTACAACTAGATTGCAAAAAAACTTGCCAGTTGGAAGGCAGACATGAATCGTCTCCTCTGGTCTTTGTCGACAGAGTTGTGAGATGTCGTCAGCCAGCGCCACTCCGCTTGTGCCACATGAAAATGGCACAAAAGCTGCCTTGCTGACGGCCATGTCTGCTGCAGGGCGGCCTTCTCAGCACTCGAATTGTCACTCATGAGTACCTGTGGGGCCTGGAAGACAATGCAATAAAGTTGAAAGCTGTTCATAGTTATAAAAGCATAGAAAAGTCGTGGCTGTTGTGAGAACAATTTTCGTGGGTGAATCAAAAAATATAAATAGCCTTGGCTAATAAGTTTCTATTGAATTTGAGTTCGCTATTTGCTTTTTAATAAACTATAGAGAGCAGTAACATTTATGGTAAGTTTCAAGGTTAAAGACAAGTGTAAGTTTGCATCTGTTACCAGTATATTAAAAAGAAGAGAGAGTTCGGGCAATAGGTCCACGAACTCACTCATTGGCCAACTCACACGGACTCACTCAGACTCACATTATGAGTCTGAGTCTGGATAAGCACTATTTTTGTGAGTCGAAGTCCGAGAGAGTTTGTTTGAAGAAAATTTTAGTGAGTGTGAGTCCGAGCGGGTTCGGCTAAGCAAAATTTTGGAGAGTGAGTCCGAGTGTGTCTAAAGCGCAAAATATATTTCTTGAGTGAGTTCCACTTTCTTTTGCCGACTTGAGGTTCCACCTAGACATTTTCAGCATTACTCAGCCTTACCTAGATTCACATTTATACTCACATCTATTCATAGGTATTCCAAAGCAGTGTTTTTCATACACCGTTTCAATATTTATTAATTAGACATTTGAATTATACAAGGGGGCACCTTGGCACTCCCAAACTAAGTCTTCCAGGGAATTTCTCGACTATTATATTTTAACATCTCCTCCAAGAAAAATGACATTACTGGTTTGGAAGCACTCGAAACTCGTTTTCGAAGATGCTGTGTGAAGCGGCACCAAGAAGAGCACCGATTACATCAGATATTGGTGTTAAAGAGCACTGACACCACAATCAAAGAAGCTAATTCTATTCTGATGAACTCATGAGTTGACTCAGTAGTACTCACTCACACTCAGGTCCAGCCGTGAGTCTGAGGCTGAGTGTGTGCGGTTGAGTAATGTTTTGGTGCGTTTGAGTCTGAGTGAGTCCGGCTTAAGAACCTGTATGGGCCTGTACAAAGGCTTACAGTATTGTTAAATAAATAAATATGTGTGAACGAGAGTTTGGGTGAGTTCAGCTCAGAAAAAATTTTGTGAGTCTGAGTACAATGAGTGGAAAGTTCAATATACAAAGTGCATTTGATTTACCTGCACCAATTGAAACCGGTTCACGGCTGTGCATGCAAAGTTCAGAAATTGTGAAGCGCAAGTTCAGTGGTGCAGGCACAGTGCAACACCCAAAACGAATGACGATGTGCTGATGCAGGCCTTATTTCTGTTCACTTAGTTAACACCGTTAAGGTAACACTGACCGATGGCCAAATGATTCTGCATACAGTTTATGAGGCACAAACTTCTTAGCAAAAAACACATCGTGTCAGTGGAGGCAGGTACGGTGCCTACACCAAAGTATTGCGTCGTTTGCTCAGCTGCACGCGCCACTGCACCAAGCCGGCACTGTCAGTGTGGGAGGGGCGGGAAAATCGTGAACCAGCGCTGTACCTCTTCTGCACCTTTAGAAATGAATGGCAGGGTTCAGAGGTTGTCAATGCTGCACCGCTGAAACGAATGGCAAGACGCAGAACATCGTGAGCTGGTTCACGTGGTGCTGGCAAATTGAACAGACTGATATATTTCATGAATGAGCCTGAGAGAGTTCCACAAGCTATGCCGACCTATGGTGTGGGCACATGTTTTAGCTTGAGAAACGCTTATCTAGCCTGAGTGAAATGCACAGAACAGGCACACTTCACCCACAATGATGGTGTCACATGGGAAAGATTAGAATTCATAGCCAAATGTGTGATGATGATGAGAGCATGTAGGTGATTTCTATAAATGCCCACAAGAACCACAAAGGCCCTCTCCTGTGGCTTAGTCTGTGCAGTATTGTTGACTTTTGTTTTTGTCACAAATAACTTCTGTCCTGGTACAACTTTTTATTTTTTTGGTCCAGCTTAATGGAGCTATTTGCTATTGTGTCATTACTCATACGCGAATTCAGAAATGTCTTCAGAAGTTCCATAGGAAACTACAGGTTTTCCCGCTCACTTTGATCCAAGTGGCAGCTTAGATAATCTGCACGCCATTGAAATAATCTGAGCGCCAACCTCTTTAATCCATGTGCCAAACATTTAATCCAAGCCCCAACATATTTAATCCAAGTGCCAACTCAATCAGGCCGCGTGCCAGTGATTTTAATCCAAGTGCCACCATGTTTAATCCAATCGCCACTGGCTTGAATTCAGGTGCCAGTCAGTTCAATCCATGCACAAAAAGCACAATACGGGGCGTAAAATTGGCAATGCATTTGAAATGCAGTTTCTACAATATAAAATACTATAGTCGGAAAGTAGAATAAATCATTATTATTAGTATTCGCCGCTAGTATTCAAGGAAACAAAAATTCCGTGGTTCGCTTGAGCCATGTTTGCAGTGCTTATACTGTGCTATGTAGAAGTTTGTAGATGAGTGCTTGGCACGGGTGGAGTCATTTTAATAGCAATGAAAGAAAAAATCAAGGATATTTTGTGCTCGTCAACAAAGCTCATAATTAGATTTGTATAGCATTAGATGTCTGGGCCAGGTCATGTAATGCGGCAGACATAATATTGTTATTGGAGTACCGGGATGCATCACAAGATATGAAGAACTTGACTGTGGGCAGTGATGAGTCAGAAACAGGTACACGCTCAATAAATTAGGGCAGAGCAAATTAGAAATCATTTAAGAGGCTTTCGTCCTGCAGGGCACATAAGACGCAAACTCGTGACCCTGATGTGGAAAACGGAAGTCATATTTTATATTCATATTAGTTATCTTTTATTCAAAGAAAATTATGTGTAATCGATGAACGCGTGTTTCAAGCAAACACGCTTCAGGAATACTAGCGTTGTCTTTTTATATGAAAACAGGAGTTTCCCTTATTATGCTTTTATAAAAAACCTAATTCCAAATGAACCGAAACAAATGCAACTTGAGTTTTAAATGGTTGTTTCTGATTTCAAGAACGAATGAATATCAAGTCAAATCAAACTTTATTTATTTACCATACAAAAACTGGAGGGTCGCCAAGGCTAAAAGCCGCGAGAAGGGCTTGAAAAAGGCCCTGGTGACCATCTGTCTATCACCGTTATCACCGGGCTGAGCAGACGACTGCGAATCCCTCAGCGAATAAGTAGCCGAAAGCAGTCTGCTTAGCAGACGACACGAATCTATGCATATGGGATGGTGTACATGGTTAGCCAGAATAATGCAGTAGCGACGAACCATACACTGACTCTATGAGAAAATACTCTTAGTACCCATAAATTCAATCAACACACACTGTTCTTTTTTTATTTTGAAGCTATGACACCAAAATGTTAGGAGGAAATAGCAATGCGCACTTCATTTCATAAGCGCAAGCATGCATAGGTGAAGGAAAAGTTCTTATTGTGACTTCATGTTTACGTTATTTTCACATTTATACTGTATAAAGCGGCAAACTAGTGTTTCTAGTGCGTGGATTAAAATGACTGGCACTTTAATTAGTCATTGGCAATTGGATTAAACTCACTGACATGCGGCCTCATTGAGTTGGCGCTTGGATTAAATGTTTGGCACATGGATTAAGTAGCTCGGCGCTCAGATTATTTCAATGGCAAGCAGATTATTTAAGCTGGCACTTGGATTAAAGTGGGCGGGAAAACCTGTAGTTCAGATTATGAATTATAGTCAAGCCACGCATTGAGCACTGGCCTCTACATTTTCTTCACTAGTTGCTCTTGTAAGTTTGTGTTAACAATGCTATTGTAGAGAATTGGGATGGCATTAATATATAGCAATTCACTGTGCACAAAATTTACAATTTTATGCCTACTTCCTTACTTACTGGTTGGCCTCCAAAGCAGAGAGGATGGGCTTCCTTGAGGAGCTTGAAAGCAGCCAGGTAGCCATCGGTGCTCTGCTCCTTGTGAATTAGTACTGCGAGTGGGACAGCACCAGCCTTGGTCGCAGTCAGCACCACTGTTACTGTGCATTTGGTGGTGTCGCATGAGGCAGTCGAATCAACAAAGACGATCTCCCTCGCCAGCTCGAGGTTATGAGCTCGTCGCATGATGGGGGTAACCACGACCACTGCCCAGCAGGCACTGCTGCCACCACGAGTCACACTTATGTGAGTGCCTGGAAAGTTATGTTGAATGGCAGGTGGTCTTTTAAGAACAATCTTCAGGCGCATGACTTTTAATGGCCATTTTGCTCTCTGTACAGTGCAAAGTGTTCCTGCAAAGTAAGTTTTTGTTCTAGCTTCACCTTGCCTTTTAAAAACGTCTTGCAGGCTTTTTTCAAGCGATCATAACATTACCTCATTGTCGGAGTTTGTTGCTTCACAAATCAATTGCAGCAAAAATATTTTGACTCCTTGAAGTACGAGTGGAGTTCAGGTTTACTGCAATCTTTTTGTACTTCATTTATTGATTCTCCACGAGCACACTGTCAGCTACACAGCGATTAATGACAAAGGGAAAGAGGCTACATCAGCGAGCATTGTTACAAATTAGTATCAGATAGAGCAGGGAAGATGAGCAAAATCAAGAGAGCATGGACCCGTGCAGGTGCCCGCATTCCCTTATGAATGCGGAGCATTTCTTTGCGTACTGCATGCACTTTCGGTATCTATCTACCTGTATATATATATATATATATATATATATATATATATATATATATATATATATATATATATATATATATAAGCCCTGCCGCGGTGGTCTAGTGGCTAAGGTACTCGGCTGCTGTCCCACAGGGTGCGGGATCGAATCCTGGTTGCGGTGGTGGCATCTATCTATCTGCCTGTCTATATCTATCTATCTAGCCGCTTACGTCTAGGTGCTCACGTGATAATCTCCTTAACTTGGTGGGAACCTAAATTAATATGAGAGGGTTTGATGATTATGACACGCTGGTCAAAACACAAATAACATTATATGTATTGTTAAACACTTCTTGTTAAACAGTTAAACAGTGGCACATACCTTGCCACAGCTGTTTGACACTTGGTATCTACCCAAAAACGACGAGAACACACATGGGCCATTGTAACGCATGAACGTGAAAGGGACTCTGAAACACCTTTTTAAGTAACCATGGAATGGATTCACTAAAAGAGCATATTGCCTCACGAATTAAACGCTGCAAAAATTTTAAGAATACGTCCGGTATGAGGGGACTCTCAAAGATTTGTCATGCTGCAATCGCATTCGCTCTGCTCTCATCCCGGCGAAAGCTCTGGGAGCTAAGCCGGGGGGGGGGGGTATGGCATGGGCAAAAAAAAAAATGTCACACGTGCCTTTTGTCATTGAAAACTTTCTTTTTGTTTTTTTTCGCTTTCAATACATGGTCTTTTCTGTGTGATCGCGAGCGCGCGTGGGGACAAGTTGCGGCATCTCGCGGTGATCCCTGTAAGGACCGAACGCGCCATGTTAAAATCAGCGAATGGCTCATAGATGGCCTTTGAATAATTTTTCAGCTTCCTCCGTCATTTGTTGAAACGAGAGAAAGCAATTTTTAGCTGACTTTGGTCATTTATTTATTGCAAATTCCAAGCCGCGTACTGCACTATAATATTTGGCCCGTGTGTTCTTGGGAGCCTCTTCTACCAAATGGCAACATTTTCTGGCCATGCTCAAAAAGTGTTGCAGGGCCTCTTTAAGAAAAAGCTGACAGCGGCAGCATTTACTCGACAAACACAAAGAAAAATGTCAGGGTGCGAGCAGGGCCCCGCCGCGGTGGTCTAATGGCTAAGGTACTCGGCTGCTGACTTGCACGTCGCGGAATCGAATTCTGGCTGCGGCAGCTGCATTTTCGATGCAGGCAAAAATGTTGTAGGCTAGTGTGCTCAGATTAGGGTGTACGTTAAAGAACCCCAGGTGGTTGGAATTTGCGAAGCCCTCCACTACAGTGTCTCTCATAATCATATGGTGGTTTTGGGACGTCAAACTCCACATATTAGTCTATCAGGGTGCCAGCAGGAGTCGAACCCAAGCATAATGCGAGGCAATCAAGAATTCTACCACAGAGCCATGCTAGATCTCGGAACTATTTTTCAAATAGACCGTAACGTTCGTAAAACGTCAAATGTGGTTGCAGTGCTGGCTATGCAATCTCATAAAGAATACATATTTACTCTTATGCTACAACCTTTATGTTGTGTAAATGTGCATTGTAGTTAGGTGCCATGCACAGAAGTGGATTTATGTACCAGTGTCCAGGGCTACCATCCTTGCAAGCACAAACTCTTCATATCAGCTTATCACTTCTGGTGTTGCTAATACTCATGTTACTGATGGCACCGTTGTGCAAGTGCAAACAACTGGTTATAGAAACATCTGCAACTGTTCAATATGCATCTGTTCCTGCAACATTTGTACATATATTTAGCATCATTTCATAACATGTCGCTGAATAAAAAAAGTTACAACACGGCCACCTTCCCTCCGCATGCTTCACATAATGTGAAGTCCCAAAGTATATGGGATCTGCTGAATTTTTTTTTTAGTTTCGCATCTGTCAAATAAGGTGTTCTCTGTTTCGGCTCTACTTCTCAGTCTTCAATGGTATGGCGCCAGTACCAGGATAAGATAGGTTTAAGATACCTGACCATCTTCCTGAACAGTGAGAGCAATCGGTGCCACCAAGCTAGGCGGAATGTGCCGCCATGCGAACGAACAGAAAGGAAGCGGAGCAAGCTGTTCAAAGAAACATAACAAGCCGTTCATCCAGTGATCAATATATGTCATAATTCAGTGTTCAAGCGGCTGTGTGTCTGTGGTACAGACTGGGAGGTGCATCAGTTATAGGCCTCGCAAACGTGTCAATTCATGTAAAGATTGGTGTTTGTAGTAATTTAGCCACACATTGTGCTAGGCATGGCTGCAGCATGCCTTCGTTTGTCGAATGTTACAGTCCTAAAATGCTGTTGTCAAAGGCTCGCACGGGAGATATTTGAGGCTTTTGCCATCCACCAAAGGGGCCATAGATGTGTGAGCACTCCGCTACTTCATCTGTTTGAAAAAAAAATCAATTTGATGTGACGCACATGACTGAAGATTTGTAATCTAACCATTTTTTTTGTATCCGTGTATCCTTGATCTTGTCAATTAAAATTTCAGTTGACAGTCAGCACCCATTTTTGTATCGCCTTCCTTTGTCCCATTCTTGTGCTTTACGCTTCTTTTCTTTTTTTGTTTTCTCCCAAGTTTAAATGGCCTCTCTAGATTGACCTGTGTGGCTGACACTCTGTACAGCTCTGGTTGCTGCTGCTGTCATGCTTTCCGAAATTTCAACACTTCCTTTAATGACATTTACAACTAATCCTTTCAAGTAACAGCCAAGAAGGACAAAATGCCTTTGACAAAGATAAATACTTACATTGAAACATAGGCCGGCCAGTTTGAGGCATCTCATTTCTTTTTTTCAAGTCTTATATTTCACAATTTGTTTCTATGGGCTGACTCGCGAGCTTCATTAATGCTGGTTCCCTGTGAATTGATGCTCATGCAATGTGTCAGTTGGTCTAGATTGCCAACTTATGCCTTGAACCAAAAACCTTTTAAAAATAAGTCAGTGTCACTTTCAAAGAAAATAAATAACATTTTTGTTATTTCTTTTATCTGGTCATGTATATGTTCTTCTTTCCCCTTTCTTTTTCATCATTTCGGTTTCCCTATCAATCTGATCTGGTTTCGCCACTTGAAACTCCGACTGCCTGTGCACTTCTTGGGCTTTAAGTTTGCCATACTCAAGGTTACTCCAAGAATTTGATGTTTCTGATTTCACAGGAACATAAATTCATCAAAAAGTTGTGGGTTTCAAAGTAAATACATCATTTCTTACTTCCCAAGAAAATAATGGTAAATGTATGCTCTGACTGGCATGTGCAGTGTACAACCAAGCCACTGGCATGAATCACAAGTAGATGAGGCTTTGTGCTGAATGTGTCTGTAATTTGTCATAGCTACAACTTCACCATTCACACATTGAAAATGAGTGCTTATGCTTATGAATACTGTTTTACGTAGAGGACAGATTATACCACAAGTTTAGACATACCTTGAGCTGCATACAAAGGAGCCTTTTCCTCCAGTTTCAGCACTGGGTCGATGTAGGTACCACCAAAACAGGCCTCCCTCCAAACGCTGTGCCAGTGGTAGACCGTTCTTTGAGGCGGATTTAAAGCCGCATTGGCCAGCCTTGCAGGGCCATCATCTTCCATAGAGAGCTTGCTCTCATGCAGTCTCCTTGCTTCACTAGGGGTCATGCCTTCGCTGAAGTAACGGAGGAATGTTTGCCTTGTTGACCTAGTGCCGCGAAGTAGCCGCAGAGCATCCGCTGAGTCGGTGCTGTGGCTGTGCCTGTCGTCGATTCGTATCACTGCAGAAAGAGGCACCTCTCTCTGCAGATACTTGTCCCTGCGTTTGGTGTCAAACGTGGCCAGCTTTATTTTTACGTCAACTTTTGCCATGCACTTGGCATTGCGTGGGCCACTCTTCTTGTTCTTTGTGTGATGCTGGCAGCGCCAAATTTTGTGAAAAGCCATTTTGCATGACACACATGGGTGCAAATGGGGATAAGCTCTTTCATAATGCACTGCTTTGTAAAATATAATTATCTAAGTAAGAATAACTAGAAGTACAAAACTCTTTTCACAGTTGCACTGCTGAAATAGCTATGCTTTTATCACATTTGCAGCTGGCTGCTCGTATGTTGTATTCTGTGCAATGGCATGGCACCGCACGATTGTATGAGCACCATATGAGTGGTTGTCACACATCTCACTGGGGCACCCCAGAGGTGCTTCAGCTGCCATGCCATCATGAAGATGATGGTAGTGTTGAACAATCGTTTGGCTCGGTGCACGCCAGGAAAGGACTCTGTCTGTACAGACTGTTGACTGAAAGCAACAAAGAATTATTCAATACTCACAATAACCTTTAACTTCAGCAATTATGACAGATTTTGGACTCCACAACTTGGTGAATATTTTTTTGCCCGACTTGACAATGTGTTGAATAAGTTGTAGTTGGTATTGTTTGCGACGGTCCCCTCTTCCCCTCCCGAGCCAGAAAAAAAAAGAGGCATCTAGAATTTGTGGCAGAATTGCATAGAGACGGGCAGTATATGAACGTGACATTAACATCAAGTTGGGTATTTATACCAAGAGCCTGCTACAACACATGGCAAGTTCAGCTACCACCCTTTTCAGCATCGCTGGTTAGGCCAATACTTGTAGCTTTTGCAGAGCCTGCTAGGTGAAATGACACATAATGTTGCAATCTATATGCACCAAGCAAAGTTTTATGGTAGGGCACATGCTTCGGTGCTGAAGTTGCCACATTCAAGATACTGCAGTGTGCGCATGTCATTGCAGTAGTGCAAGACCGGTTGCAGCAGGCAAAGTTTCCGAACAGATGGTAGTTATACATGAATATTGTGAGCTCAACCAAGAGCTAGGTGGCTTTCGTCAACTGCCTCTTCATTATCATTAGCTCAAGCAAATAATCTCTGTTGAGTATTCAGTTATTGAGTTAAGATGGCTTGTTGGGCAAGTTGGTATATAGTCTTGGTGGGAACCCCAGCAGCATCAACAGAATGCAGAAGCAACCAAGACAAAAAAAGACAGGGACAGGAAGGACGCTAAGCTGCCAAGTGGCGTGTCTACTACACTGTTGGTATTCCCACCTAGATGTTATTGGCCTGGAGAGATTTTAGGACTATGCAGCTCTTATCTGTGTTGTTCAATGAGCACTAAAATTTACAGCAGTAACTTAGAGACCCTGCTACATTTTTTAAGTAGTCATCTAATGGCTATTTAAATGAGCTCATTGTCGTACTAATCGACTGCCGCAACAATTTTCAGTGTCAAGTATGGCCAGAGTTAATGGGGTTGGTCGCGTTTTTAAGTGCTTTCTGTACTAGCGAGCGGGCTGAAAACTACACAAGCATGTATAAAAAAAGACAAGATTACGCAGACCTGTTCGCGAGCGCGCGTCGCCCTTTTTTTTTTTCTTGGAATGCTAAGCTACTTGCAGCGCGACGAGCGAACATCGCCGCATATTGGGACGGCCGCGGTAACATTGCCCATCACGGGGTGTCATATCAGCCAGTGGCCGTCCACTTTGAGTTTATGGCACGGTTAGGTTGACGGCATCATTGGGGGGAGAGAAGAGCGAACGATTTGAAGATGTTTAAGAATTGTAAATTCTGTTTCACGTCCTGCGCTATGTTTGGCTCACATGCCCTGAGGAGCCTAGACTACCAATTCAGCACAATTGAATATGATGCGCAAGTAGGCGCGTAGAGGACACGGGACAGAGCACGTTTTTTCGCCATGGTGAAAAATGGTCAAGCACTCGTGTTTCGATCGCCTACCACTTTTTCTTTTGCGCCGAAAGACCGCGAAAACGACTTGGCGCACGCTCAGCGTTAATTGTGTGCCTCTTCGGTCGAAATGTTTCAGTATGTAGCAGTTTTCACATTTCGGCGCAATTGTCGCAGCAACCTCATTACCGCAAATGGAGCTGCCGCCATGACACCAATAAAATCGCCTTGTAGCGCGGCGCGGAATTTCGAAACTATAATTTCATCTGTAAGCCCTGAGTAAATGATCGCTCAAACGGCTGTAGTGCAGTAAATGGCATCGACAAGACAAACCCACCTTTCCCCAACACTCTGGACGCGCCAGACAATCCAAGAAGTGTTGGTCCGTACGCTGTACGCTTCCATCCATTCATTGACGGCGTCTTCGTCGGCCAAGTTCGCTCGGAACACGGACTCGTGTTCAGTAGACTGCTGGTCATCTCTTACGACCTCAAGTGGCTGACGCATCTCCTCCATTGTGCCTCGATATTGTGCAACAATGCGATCGGCACTCGTACAAACTTGACGGTCACAACCAAAGTGGTAGGACGAACTTCGTGGAGCGATCGCTTTGGTCTGACGTCACCGCCGATTCAGCATGTACACTGTGGCCAGTAATGTTTCGTTCTACGCCGAAGAATTCGCAGTCATAGACATGAAAATTCCCTATTTCGGGGATTTTTCCCTGTTAACGTTGACGAAAGTTCCAGCATATTTCCCGGCATAACAGTACTCATTTCCGCGCTCATCTCTAGCAAACACTATAATTACACGTGTATGGTGTACTGGCCACTTTTGAAGTCATGACTAGCCTACCCGCTGCCGCACAACAAAGCCATGGCATATTCATTCATATAGTGATAGTACACTGCACATTGCGGGATTCAAGTCTAACACCAATAATGAACTAGAAATCGCTCCGCGTACATCAAATCTCAAGGATTCTGCTAGCGTGGTGCATGCACCAGAACCGATAACAGCAGATGAAGGCACACTGTGACCGCTAATTATCGGTCGTCATATGAGAATTTAACCATTCCTGAAATACCCTGCAATATTGCGAAGATTTCTTTTGGCTCAAAATGACAGGCGAATATTCCCCGATAAAACAAAAATTTCCTGCACGGAACATCACTGAGTGGCTGCGCCTGTGAGACATACTTCACCGTGTGTAATCGCTTTGAAAGGTGGTTTCACTGCCGCATAGGTTCTTTGTGCAGTGAAACCAACCACTTTGGGGATATTCGCAATGCCGTGAAGCGACCTTTCAAGACTCAGTAAGGTTATAGTGCCTGCAACCCTGTTAATTTTAAACAGCGAATTTCATTGGACATTTGTATTTATAGTGGGATCATATCATAACATCCATCTATATTAAAACACTTGTGGGCTCTTATCGCAATAACAACAAAAGTTTATTGAGAAAACTGAGTTCATATGTGTTACAAAAAAAAAAATCAAGCAATGCTTTATACCGCACTGCACTAGCAATGAGGTGGCACCTCGCTTCCAATTTTCTTTGTCTATTTGAATAGAACCATCATATGCATCATTTATAAATTTGTTGTACTGTTCTTGGGTCATTTATTCTCAAATCGTACATTCTGAATTTTCTTTGTTTTGGAAATTTTGGGTATACAGTGTTTTTATTTCATAACTTGATAAGACAGATGCTTGGGCTAGTTGGTGATAGGGATTCAACATATTTGTACAGCGCAAGACTACGAGTAGTTGATGTAACTACAGAAGAAGATACAAGGACAGAAAGAGCGCTGACAACTGAAATTTTATTAACGAAAATGCTGGAAATATATACTCATGACGGAACACCACCGCGCAATGTATTGCATCACAGCAAGACAATCATCATCTCATTATATGGTTACAACGCCACAGCTCAGCACAAGTTCACAATCAATTGTGTCAAAGCCAGAAACTCGCTTTCTTTTTTAGTCGGAGCAAGCGAAGGCATGCTGATACATCGATCACCCAGCATTTGCATTTCATTGGCCTCCATAATCTCTCGTGTAGCTGCTGACGGTGTTTGGCTACAACAGTGCACTTTTCGAAGTGTTGGAGGACCCTATCAAGTTTAAAAGCTTGTTATATAGGCCAAGTAGGAAACCTTTAAACACAAATATTTCACTGTGTACAACTTGCAATGTAGTCATATTTAAATCATACATTTAATAGAAACTTGCTTCCACTTTGCTTCCACCCAAGGTAGCGTAAGTCAGAAAAACTTGTGGAGCTTGCTCAGACTCGGACTCAATAAACATTTTTGGGAGCCGTACTCATTATCACAAAAATTTGTTCAGCTGGACTCGCTCGGACTCACTGTCTTTTTCGACCACAATGCCAGTGCTTTTTAACACCGAAATTTCACGTAATCGATGCTCTTATTGGCACCTTTTCTTATGGTGCCTTAGAATACGAGTTACAAGTGCTCGTAAACCAGTAAGGTCGTTCTTCTTGAAAGAGATGAAAGCGCAATATATATTCATCACCAGCTTTTTTGTTATTAAATGTATTGAAGGAGAGGTTATCACCAACTTCCTTTAGTTGTCAATGGTTAGGGAAAAATCGAGGCCTTCCACCATGTAATTCATGCCACTGATCAATAATTATTCAAATGGTATATAAAAGACACGGCTTTGAAATATGTGAGCATTGACGCGAGTATGAACGCTGATCTAGGTAAAGCGGATAGTAATACTGAAGACGAGTAGGTATGACCATAGCTTGGCAAACAAAAATCGAACTTAGATTCCCTCAGGAAATGTATCTTGCACTTTGGAATTGCTCGGACTCAGAAACACCAAAATTTTCCAGAGACGGACTCATTTAGATGCACACTCACAGAAATGTTAACTCATTCTGAGACTAGCGTCTCGATCCGAGTCAGAGTGAGTAGACTCCGAAGTGAGTTGGCTAATATCTACAAGAAAGAGACATTCCTGGTATAAGAGCAAAAAAGGACACTGCTAAGAGGCGAAGAAATTACACAAGCGCATGTGATATTCGTACAAGCCTATTTCTTATTCGTAAAATGTTTAAGGTTATTGGATTATAATAAAAATGCTTGATTTTAAATGATTCAACCAAATTACTACTTTTTCAACCTCACATAACTATTTGCCCATCACTAAACCTTGCAGTTCTTGCTTCTTCTGGCTGTTTTGGACAGGTGCGTGAAAGAAGTTGTGGCCGAAAATCACATGCATGTTTTCTGACAGGGCGAACTGTTGGAGGGCTATATTTTTCAATCAAATGTTGAATGGTAGAACTGAAGATTACCAAGCATATACAAGCTGTCTTGTCAGGTTTCATGCATATTCGGAATTCGCTGCGAGGAGGGCTCAACATATGTAATCAATTTGCAGTATTTCTAGTGCAATGAAGCTGTAATATTGGCGTACAATTTTTTTAAAGGGACTGTCAACTGCACAGAACTTTTTGCTTATTATGGTGAAAATGAGAAGATTGTTAATCTCATCAGCACCAATGAGCATGTTTTTTTACCATATAAAAGGAGTAATTTTGATGTTGAAAATCTACAAAGCAACTGCTGGCATCACCCAGCAGCTATGTGGTTCAATTTATCCACACAGAAATGCTCGCAAGTAGGCTGGCTTTGCTTTAAAACAAACATGTTTAACTTGAAATTGCATTTCATTCCCTTGAGGCAACTTTAGACTGCACAAGAGAGCACTTTTGCTTGTTTTATCACGCGTTCAAGGAGGCACCGTGGCACTGCCGGCGAGACGGTCGCGTGCTTGCCTACGGCGGAGAAAAGCGAGTGCTGCGCCTGGCGCCGCTCTCAACAACAACAACAAAAAAGTCTTTGGCAAGTATTAGCACAACTGATTTCAGTAAATTTTCAAACCTTGCCCGTGGGCCCAGTGTCATCTAGTAATGTTGCGCGATCATTTGTGCTTAAAGTGCACAACAGTACTTATCAAAGTTCTAACATTGGAGAACATTTTGCCATCACGTTTCGCTTAATCATGTTGCCCATGCTGGCTCTCATCCCATATGCATCGCAGAACACCTAAACACAACTGCAAGACAGCGGGGACATTCTGCTGTTTTGTGAAGGACACTTCATGTTTGTTTTAGTTGCATGCACACTTGGGAGGAGTAAAACCACTACAGTTCATTTCAAAATGCTGGCGTACCAGTGTTGCTGGAACAAACTCTTCCCCTCAACTGTGGTGGTTTTTGAGGCTAACTAAACAAAGCTGGAGAAACTTCAGTAATACATTATCTGACAATTTCCATGCTTTATACGACCAGTACGGTGTATGTAGTATTATTGGTGAAGGCCTTGCAAAAACTGCGCACGGTTTCAGTTTTAGACTTTCACACCACTGTGATCACGTCCACCAGCCATCGTTCCGGGCGTTCATCACTCCGATGGAAGAATACTGAACGCAGAATAAAAAATGTTTTCCGAGGATTTCTACACACTCGCCAGAGAAGCCGTTGGAATGTTGGACACTTCAGACGTATGGTTTTTATTGCGATACAAAACAGCAAAGCAGTGGAGGACTATCATAGTCACTTGAAAGTGAAAGAATTACTTGGGGTGCTGCCTTGCATTCTGGCCTTCAGAGCTTGCATTTGAATGACTAAATTACTTATGAGCCCAGACTCGGAGAGGACACTGCACTTGTTTGCACTTGTTTCATCATGAACCTTTACCAACACGCCCAACTGGCAGTCATCCTACATACTTATGAGCTCTAAATAAAGCTAGAATAGATTTATCGTCATTGTGCCCTACCCACCAAAAGCTCCAGATGGTCTCTCAATGCCCGTAGGGTGTGTGAAAAATGATGCAAACAGACAGTTTTTATTTCACTTGTGTATTTGCTTACTTGTAAATAATAAAATCACCAATGTTCATTTTCATGAGTTTGGTACAATAAAGACATAATAGTAACACGCCGTTAATACAAAATAATTGAACTCTCTTTTTTTTTTCTTGCAAATGGTGCTTTCATTCCTTATTGAGCCACATTTGCTGCTTCTCAGCGCACAAGCGCCACCATCCATTGCCGCGCACCCCCACAAGGCAGTCCTACATGCCCATGAAGCATAGAAAAATGTGAGCCATGTTAACTCAATACTGTGTGCCCACAGTTGACATGCATCTCCATGTGCAGTACCCTGTAGGTGTGCTGCTTGCCGAAAATATATCTGGTAAGCTTAATGATCAAAATATGTCATCCACAATGCACTTCTCATGGTGTTGTATGCATTATGTCTTGGGGTCCTCTTTATTGTGCTGCTTGTGTGCTTCTCTGCGTGTTCAATTTCCTGCCTTCTTTTTTACTTGTACTATAGTTCTGATACATCTAGGATTGCTGACTGTTTCCATTTCCTCATATTTCCTTGCAAAGTTCTGAGAAACTAGAATAAAAATTGACTTGAAAGCAGGTCGCAGAACGCGATACTTAAAAACACTTTGGTATCTTTCCTACTTGCAGGCTGGCCACCAAACCTCGGTGCTAAGGGCTTGAATGCCACTGGGTTGTAGTTGCCACCAACAGCAAGGGGATCGCGTCGTGATGGAAGAAGGGGATGCACGTGATCACGTGCGATGCAGCAGCAATACTGGCGCGAGGGGGACAGAAAATAAAAAAAAAACATTGGTTGTGTGAAAACCTGTCGAGTCTTTTTCTCACTTGTGCTACACAAGGTATTGTAACGTTCTCCTCATTGTGAACATGTACTGTGATAGGGACAGCAGCTGCCTTTGTGTAGTATTTCTGAATGCTTTGTTGTTGTCACTAACACAAAGCTGTCACATAATTTAACCTTTTACCTCACTAAAATTATAAATGAACTGTAATAATTACAAGAGCAAGCCTAAAAATGTTGATACTTCATGTTACTTTGCCTGAAAAATGTTAGTTTTTGAAGCATGAAGTTGGTTTTGTTTAATCCCAAACAAGCGAACTCCACTTCTTAAAGGAGTGCCAACCCCTGATGTCCGACTAAGTTGGCATAAAAAGGACTGAATCATCGGCTTTGAGTGCTTGCAAGGAATGCTGGGTGAATGTCAACCGTTTGACACGCTATGTACACAATTGTGTACACCCCTTGATTTTTCTATTTGTATTTGTAGGGGCTAAGAAACATCAATATATATTGACTTTCTAATCTCTTTATTTAACTTCGTTTTGCAGCATACAGTTGCATATTTATTTTTATTTTATTTACTCTCAAAATCCTTACGGCATAATAGAGGGGACTGGTTACAAAGTAGACAAGGAAAATGCAGCATGAAAAGTTACTAAACAAAGAATAAACTCATCATTACACAATGTTAGCTGTGTAAGGACAACAAACACAATACATAATTCAGCCTGTAAATACAGAATGTTAGTTAGTCTATTTTGCATAATTACAGAATACTGAGTAAAGTTTATTGGAAAACAATTACTAATAGTGACATGTCTTCAGGTAGTTGGTTTCAATGTACCAATGTACAAGATGAAAACACTGGGAGTTGCATAATGCGATGCCAACCTTATGACGAGGTCACTGCAATGGGATATGTACTGAGGATTCAGGATTAGTTGGTCATGCAGGGTGGTATGACTGAATATTTCGTGAAATGAAGCCAAATAGGATATTTTACAAGGGGGTGCAAAAGAAGCAAAGCTTCGGCTAGATTTAATTGAAGTTATACCAGCAATGCAATTACAGTGAGAAGGTTTCAAGTGGATGGAGTTATTCTGTACAAACAAGTGAATCAAGTTGTCGTGGCAAGGGTCTCGCACAGAAGAGGCATATTCAAGATTGAAACGTAATAATGTTTCATATAGGAGTAGCTTTAGTGTATATCGGGGTTTTGAGAAGGTGCAATGTATGTAGCCTAACTTGTGATCGGCATTATTAGTAACATATTCAGTGTGAGGTGCCTGAGATAAGTTCAATGAGATAAGAACACCTAATTATTTATTTGAGTTGACCCGATTGCATAGGACATTTACCTAGTATGTTAGCAAGATGTCTGCATATCTTCTTATGCATGTTTGCTTACATTTACGCATGTTTAAATCTATTTGCCATGTGCTGCACCAAGCTGCTACAGTGTTGAGGTAAGTTGGAGAAATGAACTGCCATTACCACTAGTTATTTTATTGAAAATTACGCAGTAATCTAAAAAACATTAATGTTTGAAGAAGTTGAAGATTACAGGCTCAAGGTCGGCGTCGGGTATTTTTTTTTGGCACTGGAGCTGGGTTCATGGCTTGATGGGGGCGCCCAGAACATAAAAGAAACCACCTCCACCAGATGTCGCATAGTTGTGATATGGACTAAGGCAGCAGGCGGCACTTCCAAGATGAAATTTTTTGTTTGGCCGTACTTGTGGCCGAGAAACAAAGTCAAAGACTACAGTAAAGCACAAGTTCGGTTTCTTTTTGAATGCACCTCGTGTTATGCCGCTATTTTTGTTGCAATAGAATATCGAGTGCCTTGAAATGTCAGTTTCACACAAGTACATACAGTTCTTCGTAGGTGGTATCTGAAAGGGCTAAGAGAGCAGTTCACTTTTATTACTTTTTTTCTTCTCGCAAGAAACCCTTGCACCACTTGGGCCGTAGCCCAATCATTCGCAAAGTTTGAGATTAGCTAGTTTGTATGACGAGACCTCAATGTCGAGGTGTTTCATGCATTTGGCACTGTAGTCACTGCCTGCATTGCTTCATTTATGGTGCTGGCAACAGTGCTGTCACCAGGGATATTTTAGGGGGAAAGAGGAACACATGCTCAGTACAGTACTTGCAACAACCCTGAATGGCAGTGAAAAACTTGTGCAAATACACATGCCAGTCATGAGGCATATGAACATCGATACTTGTATAATGCCTTGCTGAACCGAAACTTCGTATAGAGATTAAAAAGAGGTGTGAGCATAACATTTCACAGCTCTGCATTTGGATACCCTCGCACTTTTTGAAATTTATATTTCGGGCTTCTGGATTTTTAGATGTCCACATCTCTTTGAGAAACATAAACTAGTATGCCAGCAGTCGTCAAGCTTCTAATCTTCATAACTGCAGAAATATTAAAAATGTATGCAAAGGCATAAGCTATCTTTTATCCTCAATGCCAAAAGACATAATAAACTGGGTGTATTATGCTGTGTCTATAGGTGCTATTATGAATATTTTCATAACATTACAAAGACTTAGCACCGATGTGTACAGCTGACTGAAATGCATGGCCTCCACATTAGACCAGCAACTTATGTTGGCAAGTATTTTTATATTTTCAAGGCCACTTGTGGCAGCCTCAGTTGGTCTAATTTTGTTCAGAATGCTTCTTCAATATTAAGAAATATATTGCTTTTTCTTTTTACAACAGCTTATAAGTCTTACAGGCGGTTTACTATTTCCTCTGATTTTAACATTACATTGCAGTGAAACGCCAAGTTCATAGGCTGAAGAGGTGTATAGGCATTTTAGACAACTCGTGCAAAAGCTTTTTAGAGCTTCGCAGAAAACAGACATTGCTGGCATTAACCGATATATTTGCTACCATGCCTGTGAAGGCTTTGCAAAACAATTTCCAGAATATATTTGCCTTTGCTGCATTTTCTACCTGGCATATGCTGTGTTGCAAAAGGCAGTTGAACTATTTGCTGCATTGAATTCAATATCTGTTTCTAAAGTGTATACTAATGAATTGTAAAGTCTTATTGCATCTTATAATCCTTGCACAAATCAGGCAGTCACATGAACGGATGTTTATTTGAACAGGTACATGCGTAAGGACTGGCTCTCACCTATACAAGGTTGGATGATGAGGGGTCTAAGCAAGCAATGATCCTGTGATACTTCGAATGGCATTTCATTAGCAAAGCGTTGTTTTTAAATGATGCAAAAATAAAACAAGGTGCAATTGCAAGATCCTGGGTGACTTTTATGGTCTCATAGTTTCCTAAAAGTAACTCTGGCACTGCAGTCGTTTAGTTGCCATGGGAATGATGGGTACTTCACAGATTTGCCTAGTTTTCGTGTTTGCAGGCTTCCCATGCACTTGTGGCTGTGTTTATAGCTATGCATTGATTTTAAACCTTTGCTCAACTTTGTCTTGTGGCAAAGCGAATCCAGGTCACACGGAGCTAAAAGAACGAACATTAGACACATTCTTGTACTACCCTTCCCTGCCATGCTAGCTGAAGTGCTGTGCGTTGTAGCTGCCACAGACACTAGCATCAAAGTTCTCTATGTTTCATTCAGAGCAGTGTCTATACTTTAGAACATCCTCCAGTGTATCTCTATGCATGGTCTGCACTCCTGCTTTTATTTCAATTTCATGTGACGGCTATGTGGCACTAGTGACCAGGTATGTTTTTTTTTTTACTTGCCATCAAGTTTGCATGACTGCTTGTTGGACAAGGGCGGGTTGTAGAAAAAAAAAGAGAAAAACACCATGTCGAGGTGCTCGGTCGCATATTATAAAGTTGCGCGTGCCCTCACAGCTTCACCGCATTACACATGCATGCTGCACTGAAGCGCCAAAAAAGAAAAGAAAACACGAGCGCTTTTTTCCGCAGGACGCACCAGAAAAATTTTGTTTTTGTTCGAACCTTACTTGCACCAATAGGCAATATTTAATCAGCGGCGTTCTTTAGCCTTAACGATGACGTATTAGCTTGTCCGTGTAATATACAAAGGAGGCGTTGAATATATGAACGGGCGAGGCCGGAAGCTTTACTTTTTTTAAGCCGCACAATGGTGTTTGGAAGGTCTTCGTGTGGCATGGTACGTTCCTATTCATAATGCGTAGCTTAGAAGTCAGTGCTGAGCATCAGCTAAAGCTAATTAACCCTGAAGTGACGACCGCGACGTAGCGGAGTGTGATTTTTCCGAAAGCCCCTTTCTGACCAGCGACGAGGCAAGGCTTGCACAAGTACGTGATCGCGTCGTTTTGTGTTGATTGCATACGACTTAGTAAACATCCAAACTTACATCGTTGATAACGGGCCGGCAAAACGTTGGGCAGAGCGAGGAGCGCAGCGCAGCGGCGATACAAGGCGCGCGCACTGCTTGAAACATGAACCGATTGCGAGATGTCAATCGTAGAGGGTTTTCCTTTTCTTGATCACGTCGTTCCAGTGCCCACTTGCGTCATGAACGAGCCGGCTTTCGGTTGCGAGAGGCGACAGGTGGGCGCACACGATTTCTTCGCGAGTATCCAACTCAACTCGCCGCAGGTCCAAAAGCCGCGAGGGGTTTCCTTTGCGAGCAAGGGGCGGGCCCCCCCGCTAGCTGCAGCAGCAGCCTCCGGCAACACTATACGAAAGTGCGGGGAGCGACAGCGCGATGACACAGTTAGGCCGGCGGAAATGCATAGCCTCCAAGAGTGTTGGCCCGCGGTGCATTCTGGGTGGCTCTATCCGCTCGCCTTTGTAAACGCGCGCCCGGGAGCCTTGGATGTTTGCTTTCTCTTTTTTTTTCTTTTTACCTCGCGGCGTTTCTGCCGCCCGTTGTCGCAAGGATTTGGCGGCGCGCTCTTTTTTAGCGCTCGTTCTGTGACAGTCGGACATCACAGCTTCACAAAAAAACATTCTTAAAACCTTGTGAACCTGCTGCCGTAAACCGTTTATCATCATTAAGTTTGTGAACAACCCTTCCTCTAACGCAGCCTAATATTTTCGCGTTTGTCAACTGCATTCACCTCGCTTGTTACATATTAAAACTTCTCCATGGTCCGCCTTGCATTCACTTTTCATTCTAGCCAATAAACACACAAAGCCAAAGAGGCATGGAGACTAGGAGAAGAAGGAATAATAAAATTTATTATTCTAAACCAGCAGCATTAGGTGGCTGGGCTTGGCCTCCCTTAAGAAGACGTCCAGGGCTTGCCTGGGAGACTAATTTGTCTGATTTTTTTAAATGCTCTTTATTTTGTTTTTGTTTTTTATGTCGTTCAATATGTGCCTTGCAAGTCATGGGAGGAGAAATAAAACAATCAGGACGGCTACAATACTCATTGTTACTTGTATTTCTGAAAAGCTAAGTCTCTTTCCGGATAGTCAAGTCCAGTCAAAACTCTGGACGAGCGGCGAAATAAAAAGCGAAGACCATGCTCGAACGTCCAGCTCGCACACCCACTAACACCGCTTCATTACCATAACTTCGCCTTAGCCGAACACCCGCACATTGCTTTGGTTGTACTTCGCATGTTTTTGAATGCGGTAAAAAGGCAGCCCAAGCAATTTTCTCCTTTGACAGTGCTTGAAAATCATTTTCCAAACAGAAATAAAACTAGATGGTAGTTTCACGCCTAATTCCAAGTTAGTGTTCGTTGTTATTGTACTACTTGCCAATCAGAGTTTTGCTCTATCATGATTTAGCAACAACTCGCTCAAGCCGAGATTGTGAGTTTCGCTCCAAGCAACCATTTTTTTTAATTTAGCACACAGCGAGCTTTGACGATTTCGTTGTGGAGCGCTTGATACACCTCCTTTAATCCCTGTTACCCACTTACTCGCTCTCCGTGAAAATGCTTTCCTGACAGCTTATCCACAAACTACAGCTCATTCGGCATCTGCTGTATTTCTATTCCCACATACCTCTTCTTAAAGCTACTTAACAAGACAGTCAACCATAAAATATAATCAGGCGACCAACAATACAAACTACTGTATTGCTGGGAATGACCGTTTAGGTGATTTGTATTGGACAAAATACAACATAAATGGTAATAAAGTATTTACCAAGTCAGCCACATTTTGTATTTTACTATTAAGTTTTAGAAACATATAAGTCGATTTTTACAAGTCATTACATCGCTACATCTCGTGAACTTCAGTACATATCAACGCCTTCTATGTGCGCTTAAGTGATTATTTACTGTCATAACCTTTTCAGTCACAGTGTCCTCATTAGAAGACGTGAACTTCGAAGGCACATCACACGCCACGTGTTTCTTCAAGGGTTTGAAACTCAGTCTGTACATTCCTGCAGGCTTCATGGGTGGACAACTATTGGTCATTTATTTCATTGCGCAGCGTATCACTGCAGAGTACCACTTGGCTGAAAAGACCCTATCATGCTCAACGATCGTTCGACGCGTCGTGGTCGAGGACCAACATGAAAAGTATTTTTCTTCCCAGTTCTAAACAAATACAACCAAAAAGCAAAGTGCAGTATGCATGCATTTCGGGCCTAACATTCAATTCCTTTTATGCAAGTATTGAAGCTGGCTGATAACAGCATAACTAGATAATTCGTTCCACACTCATTAGCAATAATTACTGACACTCACACTAAACACACTCATTCGCATTTTTTGTCGGAATGTATTACTGAGCGTCTTGAAGTTAAGCCCGGCCAGTTTTGAAAAATCTTTAACAGTGCATCATATTCATGACTGCAGTCTGAAGATGATAAAGAGGACAATGCTTCTCTTGGGTCTCAAGACTAGGGAATACTTGTAAGCACTCATGGTTGCTTTCAACGTAACCTTTGGCGTATATAGGGAGCACTTTAATTTCATGAAATCGATCTCCCGCAATCAACCATCGGAAGACTGAGAGGGTGCCTGGCTTGCCTATATAGATGCGTTACGACACGTTTCGCTAAATTTGATTCTGGAGGGCAGACACAAGTCTTACTGAGAATGGCAGCGCGAAATAAAAGAAACATCTATGGACAAACAAAGAATTCCTACAGCGTAGGCACTGTGGCGTGTGCATAGGGTTTTTATTTGTTGCTACTTACTAAAATTTATCTTGAATGAGAATCATTCCTTTCGGATCACTTGCCTTCTACAAACTTATTTTCTGAATCATCGGAAAACCATTAGTTATTAAGCCTCCAGAAGTGCTCGGAAAAGAAACAAGGGTGCTGCTCCTTGCTCAAGCCGCTAAAAACTGTCATACTCTAATACGTACCCGGCGTCATACTATGGGATTGTTCGCCAGGAGTTCAGCCTTTTAATCCAATATAGAATGGTGGCGTTACGACTCTTGACAAGTAGCGTCAACTTTGGCAGAAATATAGAAATCAGGATGTTTATCCCGCGTTTTCCCTTCCCTCCAGTGCGCTGCCGCTCGCTTACGTGCTCGTGCAGAGCGCGCGTGGTGCGTTTGAGTCATTTGACCGCCTGCAGTGCGGCTTCATAAAGATCTCTCAGCTGGACAAGCACTTTTGAGAAGCAACTGAACAAAAGGAGCAAAAGCTCGTTAGTCACGTTTATGTTTTGGAGCAGACGACGGAAGACGAGGATGCCCGAAACACTGCGAAATGCGTATTTCAAGTCCTCCGTAACAATACCGTGTACGACGTATGTCTAGAAGAAAGTCTCATTCTGTTGACATGAAGGCGCGAACTCTATCGATGTGCTTCGTCGACGTTTATCAAAGTCATATATTTGTTGTTTTGATGGATCTAGGAGTAGCCTTCTACTGCTATGTGCAAACGCTTGCGGCGTGCTAAGAAAATTAGAACTGAACCTATATGGTCATGGCAATAAAATGTTCAAGAAGCTTTGGAGTGATAGACTGCGTGCCGCGAGAGCAAGACCCACTGACTTCGCCACGAAGCAGTAAGCGGCGCTTTAACCACTGCGAAGCTGAAGTCGAAGTGCTCGCCTCATTTTTTTTCGCGGCTCTCGTATCAAGCTTGCTCTGTCTTTCATGAATGCGGCTGTGTTCGATTTCCCGGCCTGACCCACCAGATAAGCTATACAGCTTTACACGTGGAAAGCGCCCCTAGGTTTTTTTTCTGCATTGTTGTGGGCACCCATAATCCATCTATACATCGGACCTCTGTGATGCTTCTGCGGAGCCACTTCTTTCCTAACGGAAAGCCAACTTCGCACAGCGAGCGTCTCGATTCAGCGCGCCAAACTGACAGCACGGCGCCGAAGTTCCCCACACCGATTGCAGAACGCGTTCCTCGGGGCCACACGCGCTCCCGCTTCGGCTAAACGCACTGAATAGCCGGCGCCTTCACCCACACCTATCCTCAAGCTCCCCGGAGCTCGCCACCAGAACCAGGCGTGGCCTTGTCGTCGCTCCGCGTAATTGAGCTTTGGTTTCCTATAGTAGCCTACAGTAATCAACAACTGGCATGGCGCAACGCGTCTGCAAGCGCGATTCAAGTATTCACTTTCGTTTTTTTTTTCGAGCATTCCTTGAAGTATTTTCCCTGCCTACGCGTAAGTCAACCTTCAAGCGCTGTTCTGCAAGAATTCAAGACTCGCACTTGGAACAAGTATTAGGAGCGAGGCTCTTCTTCGTCTATCTAACCTTGTCCCGTACCATCATGCACCAGCTCGCCCAGTCAGCAGTACTTACCGCGTCAGTCGTAACCAGCAGTATCTCCCGAACTATATAATAGATGCGCTGTCTCATAGAAGTATACACAAATTGCAATTCAGTGAGGATATTCTTGGTGCCGCTGTATCGCTACTATACGCAAAGCCCCTTTATCTTGGGATCAAGGTGTTTTAAATCTACGATTGCCTTCTGCGTGGGATGTGCCTTGGTGCGCGGGAAACGAGGGCCTCCCTCAGTCTTCTGGATCGTCGCCGTACGTGTCGCATCGTTGGTGGGGCGTAGACGAAGCAGAGCGGCGGGTGCGGAGGGCCGCTGCTCTCGTTCTTGTCGCCAGGCAGACGGACAGACAAAAAACAGACACACAAGCAGACAGACAGACAAATGAACGGTCGGATACATGGATGGACTCACGAAAGCAAGGACGGACCGACGCTTCACCCCACTCGTCATCATTCACTCCGTGGAAATGCTGTGATTTTATTGACTTTCGACATATTGACCTGACGCTTTTTACCACAATACATTGTAAAACGGAGCAATCAATGCATTCAGAAAAGAGCTACTAGGCGTCTTCGGGACACTCATTCATAAAAGTCGGTTGCCCATACCGAAATAGAACCACATAACGTCAAAGTGCACCAAATACACCAGTTTCACTGTGCTCGCTTATCGACAGGTGCGCCACAGCACTGGCACGTGCAATAACGCTATATTGAAAAGAAAAAAAGAGGTTTGCAACTGTTTCTGCACGCTGTTCAATCCACTAATGGTCTAGTCTTCGTGAAGCACTGTCTGAGAGCGCTGTCTCACCAGCACCATAGAGCTTTTAGCGGGACAGCTCAGTGCTCTCCCATACTTGAGTACGAAGTACTCGAAATCTTTAAACTTTTTTTCTAAATAGCAGTCGGCTAAAAGCCCCACCTTAGGAAGGAGGGCTTTGTCCACAGTGGTGGGCTGTTCTAAGGTACTCGGCTGCTGACCCGCAGGTCGCGGTATCGAATCGCGGCTGCGGCGGCTGCATTTCCGATGGAGGCAGAAATGTTGTAGGCCCGTGTGCTCAACTTTGGGTACACAACTCAGCAGACCATCCCACAAATCGACGTCCAAATTTAAGCGTTGTGCAGACGGGCATCTACACTTTATTCGAATCCTCTGGCGCCAATTGTCCTTCAGAATTGTCAAATATATGGGATATAGAAAAGTTCTAGCCTTTCTTTCCAAGACTTTGTGTTCAGTCCTACTCACCCCCATCTGCTACCATTCTGACCTTCTTGGGTGTCCTGGTCCTTGCGAGGATTTATTTGCTAGACTGTGATCTATTAGCTGAGTCGAGTTCGAGATCCCAACTGTGCACGCTTAAAACACAGCAAGAAACTGGCTGTGGCTTAAACTCGATATGCTTGGGTGTGCGTGCTGAGAGGTACGGTAAATCATATTGTTTAGCTCGGTTTTCTTTAACGGTTACGCTTCTCGAGGCATGCGGCTCGTTCCAACTACACTTCTTCTGTTCACTGCCTCCTCTTGATTTCGTTCCGACGATGAAGCCTGGCTTCTTTTAGTCTTTCCGACTTACTTACGATATCTGCCGATTAACCCTTTCAAGCCATCGCTTCTGTATATATACGGCGCAACGCCGCGGCCGCCTCTGTTGTTGCAACGCAGTTTTGCCGGTTCCTCCCCTGCGCTTTGTCAGATGGCGTAGTGAGCAGCGCCGCCGGCAGCGGTGGTCGATGGGCGACGGCTCAGCTCGCTGTGTGGCGAACGGTCAAAGTGAAGCGGCTAGAATATGGCCAATGCAGCTCTCGCTACAAAAAGTTGCCTTTACACCCAATGAAGCACGGCACGCTAGCCCTTCTTTGAAGAAATACAGCCGGGTTTCCGATCAAACTACTAGTATATTTTCTTGGCTAATGAAATTATTGTATACTAGTCTTGCCTTTACAACAAAAACATCAGTTTTGACTAGGCAGTGGTTCAGAATAACTGACTAAATTTACAAGGATATGTTCAAGTTTCTGACGTACCACCAGTGACACCAACTGTGATGTCTACGGAAAATTCGATAACCTAAAACACTCGCGAAGTGCTTGGTGTCACAAAATGTAATACACGCTATTGAAACCTTTTAGGTTGTTAGTTTTCCCGACGAGGACAGCTTCCTGCTCTTCTATAGTAGAGTACCACGTACTCTAAATTAAACGTTTAACACTTTTCCTAAACCCACAGTTCCACAATTTCGTAGCATAAGCTATGCGTGCTTAGTTTGAGCAGTTCACCATGGCTTACGGTGAGCAGTTCTGCGCAGGCGCGACAAGCAGTGACGTCAGAAGGCGCACAGCTAGCGTTCCGGAGAAGGCCTGGAAGTAGCTCCTGAAGTGGCGCGCCTTCAGTGGGCTGGCGCTTAACTGGCGCGAGATTGTTCGCTCGCTAATCCGTTCGTCCATCCATGCATCCGTTCATCCATCCGTTCATCCGTCCGTTCATGTGTGTTCATCCATCCGTACGCCCGTAGCTTCCGTTGCGTATGGGAAGCCAGCGCTGCCCAGGTGGTGCGCCTACCCTTCCTTCATATGTGCCTATATTTTACTTGATGCGTTGCCCTGGCGAGCTTACTGAGAACCAGTTATTATAACACAGCCGCCGTGAGGTGTACTATATACGGGATCAATTTAACGTGCCTTCGTACACATCGCGCGCGCTTAAACTCATGGTGAATGCCTTGCGGCACTACCTCAGGCTTTTCTCGATGTGCGTTGTGTTGTGGATACATTGGAACGTGCAATACCTGCGAAGAATTAGACACTTCGCTGAAAACTTCAACGCCGTGGGCGATCAGCGACGCCAGTGATTATTCTCCGCTATGTATTCAGCGATGTGGTGGGCGCGGTCGAATACTTACGCGAGACTGTGTTGTCGGAAAGACGGACGCTGTCCGCTGAGACGTACGTCTATGACACTGAAGACACATAGTGACCTTTCGACGCAATTCCAAGCATTGTACAGCGTAAACTTACAGGTATTTGTTTAGTGCTTGCGAATCTCGACGTATAGTGTGCCGGTGGCTCATTATGCGCCTGTTTCGAAGTAAAATTTGTAGTTTCTCTGACAGCGCAGAGGTAGTATTCAGCACAGTGACCGTTGTTTTGAGCGAGAACATACCAATTGCGTAGTTGGTAGTCGCAGCTCTTGCACTATATATTACAGAAAACGTTTCGCTACGCTCTTTCCTTTATGGTGTGCTCAATGGCTAGCGTGAACCCCCCAAATATTTGTATCACAGTCTTTTTATAAACTTTCAAGGCAGACGGTGAGTCGCGAAATGAACTTCTAAAGCAACTTTTACATGAAAGGCCAATGTAAAGCGAAGATAGGCGGTGTTAGCGGAAATGCAAACGTGCGCAGTGGTCGTGCTTTAACGAAGTCGACTCGCCGTCGTCTTCAGACGGTTTGCAAGCTAACTGTCGGCCGTCGTCTAAGCATAATACCTAAAAAATGCCTTTCAACGACCGGCTGGTAACTGATCTTCTCGTGGTTACTTGGTTGACGTGCATTGTGTTGTAACATGCATAAATAATCATGGTTTTAAATGGGAAGCATTTCTCAGCGAACTTCGTCAACTTTGAGCGTATCTATCTATCTATCTATCTATCTATCTATCTATCTATCTATCTATCTATCTATCTATCTATCTATCTATCTAGCCGCCTATGACCTTTAGCTCTCCTGGCCGTTCCGCTAATGGTATCGATAGCAAACTTGGTATAGCATAACATGACCGTATGGCAAGCATATTTGACTAGTCGTAACATGAAAACTATGATACATATGTCATCAATGTCATGATTTAAATTTCATGGTACTGCTGCTCTTGCAGTGGCTTCGTTCACGTGACATGTTGCAAAACTGGTATGGTATGACATGATTGCATGGTGTTATGCTTGCGAGTCCACAGCGAACGTCCTTGCCTCTGAAAAAGGCAATCTGTGTCAAGGCCAGCCCGCAAGCCCGCCTGACGCGAACAACTCAACGGCATCATCACGCGGCGGTGCCTCTCTGCCGCGCAAGCACATTGAGTCACCTCAGCCAGCAAGCCCGTCGAGCAAGCAATCGGCGCCTTCCTGTCTGGCGAGTCTGACGCAATGCGTGGCCACGTCAATCGTCCTTGGGTGCAAGAGGCGAAATTTTCGTGAAAATACGTGGCAACTCGCACTTTCGATTATAGCCCGCAAAGTACACATATCAGCTTCACTAAACTTTTGCAGCCATGTTGGGTAGTTAAATGTTACTGCCTAACCTTTGCAGTTGAAACTGACCTTGTTTTACGTGCGTATAGCAATCGTCAGTGCTTTTGTAGTGCATAAATCCCATAACGCTATTACAAGCGGACAGTAGTGCAGGCTCATGATTAGCGCTTCCAAACATTGGCCTACGCGGCATCGCTTGTATTTTACGTTCGTTGATAAATGGCAGTGTACTGCAAGCGATTCATTTCTTGCCTGGTATCGGAGCGAAATGTTCTCCGCACCCCCAGATAAATGCAGTGAGTGACGCCTTGTTGGGGCTGTACAATGACGCCTTGTTGGTGCTGTCAAAGTCGTTCGGCGTAAAAAAATGCCTCGAATTACTTTGAGCAGTGATGTTCAATGAAACCGTCTTGACGTTGAGGATTTTTCACTGGACGTAAATGGTTGACAATGAACTGAGAGTGAAAGTGACGATAAACGATACGCTGCTAGATCGCGAGCAGTGAGTTCCACTTCTCGTCCTGTCGTGCGTTGATGTTTTTTTCTCACGCTCGCAAGTCACATTGATTTTATTTTATATTATCCTTCAGCGAGCTAAAAAACAATTATTCTTGTGCAATACATGTAGGATAATTACAGTGAATATTAAAACGCTGCATGTTGCCACTACGCTTGAGCTCGACCAGCGAAGCGAATTGACTAGAGCAATGAAATATGCCCCCGCAGGGGCGCCTTCGCAAGTAGGCGTTTGGTGTGTAGCGACACCACGGACCCGAGCTAACGGGGGAGTTTTGACTCCCTCTCACGCCTAGCCGTGCGTGGCTTTGCCGTGTCCGGGGAAAAGGGGATCCTGGGGGTTGAGCCGACACTGGGTGATTGGACCTTTAAGGTCCCCTGGCAGAGGCAACACACCCCTTTGGCCCCGGCTTCTCGTAGACGGCACCTCTGGGCTGACCCACCCAGGGGAAATCGGCAGTCGCCTTTTCCTATCTCTCTCTCCCTATATCTTCGTCTTTTGTTCTCACTTTACATCTTTCCTGTCTTCTCCTCACTTCATTTTACTTCCAAATTTTCCTAGCGGCAAGGGTTAACCTTGTGTGGCTATCCAAACTAGGGTAAACCATATTGGGTAATAGTAACTGCGTACTGCTGGCGTTGCGCAGACATGCCCACATGCTCTGCCACGTCCCCTCGTTGGACTCCGTGGTGGGTGGTAGGCGCCGTTACCGAAAAATACACATTTTCTCATGGAATCCCCGACCCCCTAATTAACTGATCGTGCTTCGAAAAGGGTACGCACCGACGCAACTTTCCTACTTTGGCTCAAAAACAGAGAAACTTTCCCAAAATACCATGTCCTCCACTGCGAACTATCATGTACAAAAGCTAGAGCAATCTCACCCTTCCTTGTGGCCAAGTGCTTGAGAGAGACCATTGGAACCGGTTATAAGGCCACGAAGATGGCAAGTGGAGATCTGCTTCTCGAATTAAAAGACAAAGAACAGTACAATAAACTCTCGCACCTCGTGGCCTTTGGTAACATCCCTGTCTCTGTGACCGCACACCGTACCATGAACACAGTGAAGGGCGTGGTATCGGACGAAAATTTGATGACACTGAGTGAAGAAGAGCTCTTTGATGGATGAAAGGATCAAGGTGTAATACAAGTCCAGCGCATCAAAATCAGACGTAACAACAATGAAATAGCAACAAAGCACTTGATACTCACCTTCAACTCAACCACTTTACCCGAGACTCTCGAAACTGGCTATGTAAAACTCCATTTCCGACCCTTCATTCCAAACCCGAGGCGTTGTTTCAAATGCCAGCGATTTGGTCATGCATCCCAGACCTGCCGAGGACAGCTGATGTGTGCTAAGTGTGGCACAACCGGCCACAGTGCTGATGAATGTAGCCATGACGAGGTCCTCTGTGCAAACTGCGGAGGTAGTCACCCCGCATAATCCAGAGCGTGTGCAGCCTGGAAAAGAGAAAAAGAAATAATAACTATAAAAGTTAAGGAAAATATCACATTCAAGGAAGCAAGACAACGAGTCTCGTTATCATTAGCACTAGAAACACCTTTTGCCGAAGTGGTGCAACAAGGGGCGGCACCACAAAGGCCCTTGGCAGTTGCCCGGACCGCGCCTAGCGTGCCGAGGCCAATGCCACAAGCCCCTGCGGCGGGAGCAGCCAGCGCTGCCCTGCCCACATTCAGCCTGTCCACACCAGTGACCTCTACAAGCTCTGGCAGCAGCCAGGGCAATCACGAGGCCAAGGGGGCTCCATCAACCCCCAGCTCGGTGGGGACAAAGACTTCGTCGATCGAGGCGAAGTCCAAGCGACGCACAGATCGCTCTTTAGAGCGGGTGTCAAGTGCCTCGCAAGAGGCTATGGACACCAGTTCAAGCCAAACGGTGCAGGAAGCGCCGAAGGAGCGGCGAGCTTCGCTCGACCGCCCCAAAAAGGACAGAACGCCGATTACAGGGCCTGACAAAGGCCCTGTAAAATGAGTTAATCCCCGTCTTCTTTGCACACAGCACTTTTTCGCCCTTTTTTTCACTATGGACAAAATCATACAGTGGAACGTAAGGGGAATACTCAGAAATTTAGATGACGTCCAAGAACTTCTGTGTAAGTTTAACCCGAAAGTGCTATGTGTGCAAGAAACGCACTTAACTCCTAAGCACAAGGACTTCCTACGACAATATATTATTTTCCGAAAAGACCGGGAGGATCCTGTCGTACCATCCGGCGGTGTAGCCATTATAGTCGATCGCAGTATTGCATGCCACATTTGAAGCTCCAAACGGCCCTGGAGGCAGTGGAAATTCGAGCTGTACTTTTTAACAAACTCATTACCATATGTTCTGTGTAAATACCACCGCATCAACAGCTACACAGACGTGATCTGGAATCATTAATAGATGAGCTCCCAGAGCCGTTTCTGGTTCTAGGTGATTTTAATGCACACAATGTCCTGTAGGGCGATGCTCACTGTGATGCGCGAGGACGTCTCATTGAGCAGCTCCTTTTCTCTTCTAGTTCATGTATTTTAAATATAAAGGAGCCTACGTATTTTAGCTTTGCAAACAACACATACTCATCCATAGATCTTAGCATTTCATCACCGTCCCTTTTACCTGTTTTTAAGTGGAACGTTCTTAAAAACCCTTATGGGAGTGATCACTTCCCAATCATCCTGAGTGCGCCGAACAAAGATCAACTACCCCCGCAGGTTTCTCGATGGAAGATTGACTCAGGTGATTGGGAAGGGTATAGAATTCTTTCACACATGACATGGACCGAGCTGTCTGCCCTGACCATAGATGACGCTGTCACGTATTTTACAGCTTTCATACTTGATGCCGCATCTAAATGTATTGCCAAAACGAGTGGCATGTCTTCTAAACGCGAGTCCCATGGTGGAACGACGCATGCAGGAAAGCACGGACCACTCAGAACAAAGCATGGGCGTTGCTACGCGATTCCCCTACAGCAGAAAACCTGGAAAATTCAATTCAATTTAATTTTATTTCATCCCAAGGATGAGGGCAGGCTCGGGAGAAAAGTGACGTTTTGTCACTTGAGGAGAACCCGAGCCTCCCTAATACATGGCAAGCAACGTGGACATGAGTAAAGAAACATAAGCCATGAACATATAGGCAACGAACATAAGCCATGAGATGTTTAGCGCAGTACAAGTCGGAAGATGCACGTACAGTAATGCTATATACAGAGACTAATATGCGTAAGTAGTTCGGCACAAATTCCGAAGTACAATGCAAAATATGACGGAATACAGAATACTATATATATGACAACAATGCTATGCATAGAAATTGCGTGTACACACATACACATAAATATACACACACATATGGAAATGCATATACAGACATATATATATATACACATACATACACACACATACATATATACATATATATATATATATATATATATATATATATATATATATATATATATACGCACATATATATACACACATATATACACACACATATACATATATAGAGAGTTCCATGAATGCCTGGTCCACCATTTTCTCAATTTTCACGATAAAAGCACTTCCCGAATGTCACGTGCACTGCATTTCTCAAGGATTATTTTCGCCTCCAGTAATTTATTTAATAACAAAGGAACACTAAAACATAATATTAGTCGCCCAAAATTTGTTCTACAGAATGGAAGGTTCCATTGTTGTTGGTGACGAGTAGGGTACGGATTAGCATGCGTTTCCAGTTCAAAAATATCTAGGAAGGCACGATTGTTATGAAAAAGAGATTGCTTATATCTTATTGCTAGGGAATACTCGTAAAGTTTGTGAATTTGGACAATATCATAGCGCTGAAACAGTTCATCTGTGTGTGCATAGTAGTCAACATTTGCTATAAACCTGATCGCTTTCTTTTGTAGTCTGTATATTTTATTTATGTTGGTTGCTGTCGTACTTGCCCATACCAAAAGACAATAATTTACATGCGACAAAAACAAGCTGTTATAAAGTGTTAGTTTAACAGAAACTGGAAGAAAATAACGCATTCGTGCAAGTATGCCCACACATTTTGATAGGTTGGTAATTAGATTATTAATCTGAGGATCCCACGACATTGTGCAATTAAAAAGTACTCCTAATGTTTTAACGGTTTCTACGATTTCAACAGCCGCGCTACCTATACGTAATCTATTGTCTAAGGAAATCAGTCTCCGCGAATGAAAAACTACAGCTTTTGTCTTTGTTGCATTAATAAGTAATGAATTTCGTTCACTCCATGTGTTTAAGCTTTCTAGCGTAGTGTTTATAAGTGTGGTCATGGAAGTCATGTCATTACCTGTAAAGAAAATGCTGGTGTCATCCGCGTATATTATGTATTTATCTTTGTCACTGACCTTGACAATGTCATTTATGTATAGGTTAAAAAGCAGCGGTCCTAGAATGCTACCTTGCGGAACCCCTGTGGTTATTGCCTGGAGAGAAGAAAATGAATCCTTAATTTTTACACATTGTGAGCGGTACTTGAAGTAAGATTTCAAGAGGGAAAGTGGAATGCCGCGAACACCATATACTTCTAATTTTTCAAATAAAGTATGATGACAGAGACGGTCGAAAGCCTTAGAAAAATCTATGAAAACACCAATGCAAAGTTCTTTACTCTCAAACGATTTAAGGATTATTTCTTTCTGAGCTAGTAAAGTAGTCTCCGTCGACCTGCCCTTCATAAAACCATGTTGAGATTGGGATATTATGTTAAACTTCATACAAAAATTCATAAGTCTTTGAAAAATAATTTTCTCCAAGCCTTTCGAGAATATGGGTAATATAGAAATTGGCCGATAGTTCGTAAGATCATTCTTGTCTCCTTTCTTATATAACACGCTGACAACGGACGTTTGCATTTGTTTTGGGAAACAGCCTGTTGATAGGGACAAGTTATAAATGTGAGAGAGCACGGGAGCTATGATATTGATTGCATGTTTGATCGGGGAAATCTGAATTCCATCTATGTCACGAGCGCTGCTCTGTTTTAGCGTGGAAAAAATTGAAACTATTTCTTGTTCATCGGTTGGTCGAAGAAAGATGTTCTTTGTCTGTCTTGTCATTGCGTCAGTTATAGCTGTCTGCGTTGTTTGCGTCGGCTGTGCAACGTTTGTGAGAAATTGGTTAAATCTTTCTGCGAGTTCTAAATCTGTAACCGCTCGACCATCTACATTTATTTCAGTAACCCCAGGAGAGAGCGGTGTCCTGTGAAGCAAAGCGTTAAGTTTCCTCCACAGTTCTGCACTCCCTTTGCAGTTGTCTGCATCAAATTGTTGATTTAAGTAATTTCTTTTTTCTTTCTTGATAAAGGCGTTCACCTTATTGCGGTATTCTTTAAATGTGGTCAAGTCTGACGCATCCTTAGTTTTTAAAAACCTTCTGAATAACTTTGATTTCTTTTCGATCATTCTTAAACACTCACGATTGATCCATGGTTTGCGACTTCTACGGCATTTCTGTATAACTTTTTCTTTAAAGTGTCTAAAATAAACTTTTTAAATATAATCAAGAATGTTTCTTAGGCTAAATCTGCAGTTTCTGAGTGGTATACCGCACTTCAGTCTGTTTGGGAAAGGCTTGTGCTGAATGCTGTTAAAGTGTGAGGTGTGATATTTTGAACTGTTTTAGTGGGCAGTGTTTGGGACTTCTTGATTGCACTCTCCATAACAAAGTAGAGTGCAAAGTGGTCGCTGATGTCACAACATATTACACCATTCTCTACGTTATCTTTGTTTACGTTAGTGATAAACAAAAATTTCAAGCGGGTCAAATCGCAGGCAAGGAGAACGCGCCGGCAAGCTAGACGAGAGAGCTGGACAATGTTTATATCGAGTATCAACTCGTACACAGACGAGAGAAAAGTGTGCAATACGATAAGGAAAATTAAGGGCCAGCAAACGTATTCTCTTCCACTAGTTAATAGCCTCGGGGAAAGCTTGGAGGATCAAGCCAACTTTCTTGGCACACATTTCGAACACATATCGAGCTCCTCACACTACTCTGAATCCTTCCAGAATTACAAGACACGAATAGAAAAACAAAAGTTAGAAAGAAAATCCACAAGAAATGAGGCATACAAAGCACCATTCTGCTTAGCAGAACTGCGAACAGCACTCAGCTGCTGTAATACATCTACCCCAGGTTCTCACATCGTAATGTACGCAATGCTGAAGGAACTACCCTCCGAAACTAAAGAAACCCTCCTCTCTCTTTATAATCGCATATGGTTTTCGGGTGTGATCCCCTCCTCCTGGAAGGAGGCTGTTATAATTCCAATTTTGAAGCAGGGAAAAGATCCCTCTACTGCATCAAGTTGCAGACCTATAGCGTTAACAACCTGTCTCTGCAAGCTATTTGAAAAAATGATTAATTGCCGCTTACTTTACTACTTAGAAACAAACAATTTGCTCGACCCATACCAATGCGGGTTTCGAGAGGGTAGATCCACCACCGACCATCTGGTGCGTATCGAGGCACAGATTCGAGACGCTTTCGCCCACAAACAATACTTCCTCTCTGTGTTTCTCGATATCGAGAAGGCCTACGACACAACATGGCGTTTCGGCATATTAAGAGACTTGTCTTACCTGGGTGTGCGCGTAGAATGCTTTCCATAATCGAGAGTTACTTGTCCAATCGGAAATTCCGTGTCCGTGTGGGCAGTATTCTCTCCAAAACATTTGTGCAAGAAACGGGAGTACCACAAGGTGGTGTACTTAGTTGTACACTTTTTATTATCAAAATGAATTCCTTGCACCTGTCCATCCCCCGCAACATGTTTTATTCCACATATGTAGATGACGTCCAGCTTAGCTTTAAGTCATGCAACCTAGCAATGTGTGAGTGGCAGGTTCAGTTAGGTTTAAACAATTGTCTAATTGGGCAGAGGAAAACGGATTCCGGCTGAACCCAGAAAGAAGTACCTGTGTCTTGTTCTCCCGGAAGAGAGGCGTGCACTCAGAACCTGACATTGAACTGAACGGTCAACGTCTGTCTGTCAATGCGGAGCATAAATTCTTAGGCTTAATCTTGGACAACAAGTTGACCTTCGTACCGCACATCAAGTACTTAAAAACAAAATGATTAAAAGCCATGAATGTTATAAAAGTGCTGTCACGTACTACGTGGGGTAGTGATAGGCAATGCCTCATGAACCTCTATAGAAGCCTCATTTGCACCCGCTTAGATTATGGGGCCGTTGTCTATCAGTCTGCTACTCAAAGTGCCTTGAAGATGCTGGACCCCGCGCACCATTTGGGCATCCGCCTTTCTACGGGTGCTTTTCGCACCAGCCCCGTAGAAAGCCTTTATGTTGAGTCAAATGAGTGGTCGCTTCAGCTGCAGAGAACCTACATGTCCTTTGTTTATTTCCTTAAGGTGAAAGCAGACAAGGAGCACCCCTCATACTCTACAATTAATGATTTGTCGAGCTCAACTCTGTTTCAAAACAGGCCTTCGATGAGGCAGCCCTTCTCAGTTCGCCTGAAGTGTCTAGCTGAAGAATCTGCAGTGTCACTTGAACACAGTTTAATGGCTCCTGTAGCATACCCGCCACCGTGGCAGTGGCAGACTATAGATTGCGATGTGTCTTTCCTAGAAGTTATAAAACATGCACCTATTGCCCATATCCGAACATACTTTTTGGAACTTCAACACAAATACACACGTCCTGAGTTCTTCACAGATGCCTCCAAGACTAACTCCTCTGTGTCCTACGCTGCTGTCGGCCCATCCTTTTCGGATGCTGGCCCTCTACATCCACGCACAAGTATCTTCACAGCGGAAGCTTACGCGATACTTGTGGCAGCTAAACACATCAAACAATTATAAATACAAAAAGCAGTAATTTATACAGACTCTCTCAGTGTGGTAACGGCTCTGCACAGTCTTAAAAAACAAGAAAACCCGGTCCTTGTCTCACTTTACTCCATTTTACCCACAGTCTACACACTCAAACAACATGTTGTAGTGTGCTGGGTGCCAGGGCACCGTGAGATCCAAGGCAACGTGAGGGCGGATCAGCTCGCTGCATCCGTTCATGAGAGCATCGCCATTACATCCATATCAATCCCGGCCCTTGATCTTAAGCCATCTCTTAAACGAAACCTCAGGGACTGCTGGCAGAGAAAGTGGGATACACACACACAAAACAAACTACACGCTATCAAGCCACACCTTGGCCACTGGCCACCAGTATCAAAATCACGTCTAACAGAGGTAACACTAACAAGACTCAGGATAGGACACACATACACGACACACACACATCTTTTGTCCGGTGGTGATCCATTATTGTGTGATAAATGTGGTGAGGCATTAACAGTTCTCCACTTTTTATTCAATGTAAACAGTTAGACACTCTAAGAAGACAACACTTTTCATTATCCTACCGACAACATATACCTCTACACCCTGCAATGTTCGTTGGCAGGGAACCGCTTTTTAATAATAAATCATTGTTGGCGTTTTTAAAAGAAATTCATAATTTTCATATCATATACCCGGGCATTCCGTAGCACAACCTCTCCAGAGAGGTTTTTGCTGCGGTGGCTACACAGGAAAGCACTTGCCTCACGGCCCTTGGACGCAAGGGTACTAACGTGTGAGGTACTTGTGCTAATGCCATACATGTCCACCATCGTTTTTCATTATCACCAACTTTTGTCACCTATTCACACCACACACACCTTTCACGGCATGGTCATGATTTTATTACTTGTATGTTTTTACCCGCATTACTGCGAGGAATTTTATGGCCCTTATACAGCCGCTAATTACAATCATTGTCCACATTCCTTGCCCCATGAACTGGCGCTCTTTGGCCATCAAATGGCCCTTGCGCCAAAAAACACCATATATCATCATCATTATCATCAATGAAATATGCAGTTACGACTACAGTCCACGCTAACTTCTCCTGCACTTCACAGGTGCCGTCCAAAATACTTTGTTGTTCCACAAATTTTCATAATTTTGACGTTGCGAAAAGCGTAGGCATGTATTCGCTTCGATATCCTTGATTCGATCGCGGTGATGGAACCTGGAACATCCAAGTGCAGCGAATTGCGCACTGTTGGTTTGATCATGGCTGGCACAAAAGCGCTACTTTATGGGAAGTTAAATGTTTGTGTTCCATTGAAGAAGCAGCTTCATTATGCTTACAGCACAAGTAATGACGACGGCGTAATATGTTTGCAAGCCATCGCTACGTTAAACATTCAGTCCTCTGCAGCCGCGACGGCCCAATACTCGCTAGGGGCCTACTACTGCGGCAAACTCTGAGGGCAGGCATGGCACAAATTATCTCTGAGTGCCGTTCACTTCACACGTGAATCCTAGTTCGGGGAATTTTTCTGTAACACGTACAGTATTACGCAAAGCATCGCTGATACATGAACGATCAGCTGACACCACCACCATTCGCAGTGCAGCAAGAAATGAGGTAGCGAACATTCAGCAGTACGTATAGTTTGGGAAAGTATCTTGGTCTGATCTACAATGATTTGACGATCAAGAGTTCATCTGGTGAAAGCGGCACGAAGATTACGTCCGTGCGCCCTATATTTTCCTATGCGAGTTAACGAATTCATCCCGCCTTCGCAGCCATCTTGGATTGCGCGGCGCGTCACCTATAGGCTGTGGGCGTTGCGAATATGTGCTTGTCGGAGATTTCAACTGCGTGATTGATACTACACGGGACTAGGGGTCTCGACCGAGGCGCCAACAATTTTTACGCCAGACAACTACAGCAATTAGTTAAAAATCTCAATTTAGCAGATGGCTGGTGAACTCCACATTGATTCAGGCTCGTTGCTACCCGCACTTGTGGCATTCACCAAAACCCAATATATAGAACTTGAGTGCCCGATGACTTTTTAGTGAACCTACAAGCATGCGAGGTGGTCCAGCTTGCGCCAGGCCAGCAGAAACTCAGCGAACACGCTCCGTTACTCTTCACCTTTAACGTGAGCACAACAACGAGAATCCACAAATTGTGGAGGATGGACCCAACTATTCTTCAAGATGACGAAAGCACTTCCGGGCTTCAAACTGAGCTGGCGGCCTCCGAAACAGAAGTAGGTTGCATAACTCCGACTACATGGGGCCACTTGAAATCTCACCGGCACCTCATAGCTCAGCAGGCAAGAAAAGCAAGCCATGCTCACCCCACGGCCAATAGGAATGAGATTCTCCGACGCATTCGAACCATAAAAAGAGGTTCGCTATGTTCGAATACGTTGAAGTACAAGAAATCAAATATCGAACTATTTTAAAGTGGAGGTCTAAGGCTACAAAGCTCGCAAAAGCAATGCACTTATCCACAGATGAAACCAAGACATTGACTTATATGCAAAGAAACACTGATCATCAATGCCAGCCCTGCTACATCGATGAGGCGCTAAAAAAGGATAATATCATTGTTAACTACGCGGATGAAGTTCAAGGAGTTTTCTGAGAGTAATTTGCAAAAGTGTTTGCTGCGGAGCATCACGCTTAGGACGACAAGCTTAGTGCCAAACTCTCAGCATTTTGCAAAGGTTTGCCATCGCTAGGCTCGGAAGACGGTTTAGTCCTAAATACAGAAACTGATAAAAAAGAGGTATGGTACACCCTAAAATCAATGAATGAGACGGAGTACTCACGAAGTTTTATCTGCTTTTCTTTGATATTTGGGGAGATGCGATCACTGACTCGTGATTATTTTGTTAAGCGATGGCCAAACACCACAGTCTTTTTCCGAAGGAAGGGTGACTCTATTGCTGAAAGAAGGTATGGAGCTGTCAGATCCAAATTTACGGAGGCCTTTTACCCTGCTAAACACAAATTATAAGTTAGTAGCCACGCTGCTATCATGGCGGCTGCGGCCTTTCTTGGAACAGATCATGTCACCCTTGCAGTCATGTGCAGTACCAGGGCGTTCCGTCTTATTCGTACCTCTAACTATTATCAAAGACCTCTTCGCATATGCCAAAGAAAAACACATCACAGGAGTATTTATTTCTCTTGATCAGCCCAAAGCACTGGTATGTTTTCGCTATTTTGCGCATTTTTGGCCTCCCAGAGCAGTCTGTGTGACTGGTAGAAATACTTTATCAGGACCTGTCAGGCTGTCTTTGCTTCTACAATGAAGTCACCAGAAGCTATGCAATTTAAAAAGAAGTGAGGCAAGGCTGTCCGTTGTCTCCGGTATTATTCATTTTGTCTCAAGATCCTTTCATTAGAAAGGTTGCAAGCTGCGAGCGCATAGTTGGTTGCCCGTTGCCAGGCAAAGAAATCTTCTGAATCGTCGCATACGCCGATAATATTTCGGTATTTTTTCGTAATTTCTCTAGCTATAGTACGTTGCTTGACATTTTTGCTGAGTAGTCCTATCTTTCTGGTGCTCTTTTAAACACCGCCAAATGTAAAGCATTGCGCTTTGGAGGCTTCAGACAACTATTACCTGGAAACGTAGAATACGTTCAAGCTATTAAGGTGTTGGGCATTTACTTTGAGGAAGGGGATGTTTTTAAAAAGGACCTGCGATGACGTACTTAAGAGATCCACCAATGTCATATCAGCAGCCATTCATTTTAACTTGTCAATAACGGCAAAAGCAACAGTCATCAAGGCACGGGCTTGCGCTTTCGCGTTTTACATAGCAGACTTTGCCCTTCTACCTCGCTGTGTAATAGGGCGTCTCGACTGCATTGCGGGGACCTTCTTCTGGGAGAAAACCCAGCAATGGTACAAAGTAAATATTTGCAGTTTCCCACAAATCGTGGAGGCCTGGGTCTCCAAAACCTACCGATATTCACGAGAGCTGTGGTTGAAAAAACCATACAGAAGCTTTTTGATGACGGCACGCACCCCGGGTACAGGCTCTTTATGTACTATAGAGCAGTACCCTAAAAGGAACTTTCACGGCAATCCTTACATTGGACCGCGAGCGCAATTCCGCTCGTGGTCCAATGTTTACAGAGCATTACATAGCTGCTTTGCAGAGCTACCAGTGGGGTAAAACGAACAGTGGAATCAATAGGTTCATGCAGTCTAGAAAATGTTTTATCACGGTAAATAGGTAAAATAGTAACCAGTAGCATATTGAGAAAAAAGAAAAGAGAAAGAAAAAGCATCCTGCATGAAAAAAATGAAAATGATGGCGTTGCAATCGCGTACCTATCCAGGTGCGCGAGTTTGACTGGTTGAGAAGATGGAGGGCATTGCCTACGCGCGACCAGTTAGCACATTGGGGAGCCGTTCAAAATGACCGATGTCCAAAGTGCGGCAATAGAGAGACGGCACAACATGCGTTGTTTTAGGGCTTGGTGGCGAAAGGCGTTTGGCACATGGTACAACGCCTCTTTAGCTTTCGCACTGTACGCATGTGTACATAACGTGGGCTGTTTGCAAGATTGGTCTTTGCAGTGACCTTGTGCATACTGTAGTGGCGACGCTGTCTAGTGGAAGTACGGCATAAGCCTTATAGAGGCGCCTATCTCCCACTCCGGAATATACGGCTCATTGTGTGGAATTACCTAGATCAGCCACTGAAAGCGCACCGCGAAGAGGCTTTCCTTCGACGATGGCACACACGTTTCTTCAGAGTAAGAGAGGGACAGCTGAAGTTTCCAGTTCCGTACTATTCATGTGCCTACTCTAGTACACAAGCATACATGGTACTTTGTAAAATGGGATTACCTTGATTCATTTTATTTTCCTTCGACTTGTAACATTCGGATACGCAGTGATCAATTATATCTTGGTGCTCATTTGTAAGATGTATACACTGTTTTTTATGTTTGGTTTGTATGTGTACAAGTTACATGCACAATAAACTTCCCTTCCTCGATTGCAGAACGCCAATAGCTCACCATGCTTCTAGTAAGATGGCTGCCGTAGCCGCCATCTTACCATCAGGACGGCTTCACTCGTGGGCAAGAATTTGCGCTCCAGCATTTTTTGTTCAATTTCCTTGGAAAGGATACTTTGTTTCTTGGCGTGGGAGTCATTGTAAGCTAAACAAGCGCATAAACTGGTACCGACAGTGCAATATTTTATGATTGGTTTATGTAAAGTCGGACATCACAGCTTTAAAAAAACATTCTTAAAACCTTGTGAACCTGCTGTCACGAGCCGTCTAGCATCATTAGGTTGTGATCTACCATTTCTCTAACGCAGTCTAATATTTTCGCATTTTTGTCAACTGCATTGACTTTACTTGTTATATATTATAACTTCTCCATGGTGAGCCTTGCATTCACTTTTCATTCTAGCCAATAAACACACAAATCCAAAGGGGCTAGGAGACTAGTAGAAGGAGGAGAAATAAAACTCATTATTCAAAACCAGCAGCTTTAGGTGGCCGAGCCTTAGCCTCCCTTGAGAAGACGTCAAGGGCTTGCCTGGGAGACTAACTTCTCTGATTGTTTTAAATGCTCTTCATTTTGTTTTTGTTTTTATGTTTTCAAATGTGCCTTGCAAGTCATATGAGGAGAACTCAAACAATCAAGACAGCCTCAATACTCAATTCTGCTTTTATTTCTGAAAAGAATGGTCAAGTCCCGTCAAAACTCTGGACGAGCGGCGAAACGAAAATGAAGACCATGCTCGAACGTTCAGCTCGAACACCCACTACTACCGCCTCATTACCATAATTTCGCCTGAGCCGATCATTCGCACATTACTTTGGTTGTATTACGTGTGTTTTTAAATGCAGTAAAAAGGCAGCAGCAGCAATCTTGTCCTTTGACAGTGCTTGAAAATCATTTTCTCAGTAGAAATAAAACTAGTGCATAGTTTCACACCTACTTCCATGTCAGTGTTCGTTGTGTTTGTGCGACTTACAAATCAGAGTTTTGCTCTAATATAATTTAGCAACAACTCACTCAAGCCAAGATTTCGAGTTTTGCTCCAAGCAACCATTTTTTCTTCAATTTAGCACAAAGCGATCTTTGACGATTTGATTGTGCAGCGCTTGGTACTCCTCCCTTTCATCCCTGTTACCCACTTACTCACTCTCCGCGAAAATGCTTTCCTCACAGCTTATCCAAAAACCACAGCTCGTTCGTCATATGCTGCATTTCTACTCCCACATACCTCTTCTCAAAGCTACTTATCAGGACAGGCAACCATAAAATATAATCAGGCAATGAACAATACAAACTGCTGCATTGCAGGGGATGACCACTCAGGTGATTTGTTTCGGACAAAATACAACTAAATGGTAATAAACTATTTACCCAGTCAGGCACATTTTGTATTTTACTATTAAGTTTTACAAACATACAAGTCGATTCTTACAAGTCATTACATCGCTACATCTCGTGAACTTCAGTACATATCAACGCCTTCTATGTGCGCTTAAGTGATTATTTACTGTCATAACCTTTTCAGTCACGGTGTCCTCCTTTGAAGACGTGAACTTCGAAGGCACGTCAGACGCCACGTGTTTCTTCAATGGCTTGAAACCCAGTCTGTACATTCCTGCAGGCTTCGTGAGCGGACAACTATCGGTCATTTATTCCATTGCACTGCGTATTGCTGCAGAGTACCACTTCGCTGAAGACACTCTCATGTTCAACAATCGTTCGACGCGTCGTGGTCAAGGACCAACGTGAGAAGTTTTTTTGTTCCCAGTTCTAAAGAAATAAAACTGAAAACCAAAGTGAAGTATGCATGCATTTAGGGCCTAACATTCGATCCTTTTTATGCAAGTATTTAAGCTGACTGATAGCAGTATAGTTCGATAATTAGTTTAACACTCATTAGCAATAGTTACTGACACTCACACTAACACATTCATTCATATTTTTTGTCGGAATGTATTACTGAGTGTCTTGAAATTATGCCCAGCAAAGTTCGAAACATCTTTAACAGTGCATCATATTCGTGACTGAAGTCTGAAGATGATTAAGAAGACAATGCTTATTTTGGGTCTCAAGACAAGGAAAAATTTTAAGCACTCATGGTTGCTTTCCAAATAGCCTTTGGCGTGTATAGAGAGAACTTTACTTTCATGAAATCAATCTCCCGCAATCAACCATCAGAAGACTGACAGGGTGCCTGGCTTGCCTATATAGATGCGTGACGACACGTTTCGCCAAATTTGAATCTGGAGGACAGACTCAAGTCTTACTGAGAATCGCAGCGTGAAATTAAAAGAAACATACATGAACAAACAAACAATTCTCACAACGTAGGCACTGTGACATGTGCATAGGGGTTTTTATTTGTTGCTGCTTACTAATATTTATCTTGAATAAGAATCATCCCTTTTGGATTACTTGCATTTTAAAAACCTATTTTCTGATCATTGGAAAATCATAACTTATTAAGCCTCCGGAAGCGCTCGGAAAAGAAACAAGGGTGCCGCTCCTTGTTCAAGCCGCTAAAAGCTATTTTACTGTAATAAGTACACGGTGTCATGCTGTGGCATTGTTCGCCAGGAGTTCAGCCTTTTCATCTAATATAGCGTGGTGATGCTACGTTTTTTGACAAGTAGCGCCAACTTTGGCAGAAATGTAGAAACCGGAATGTTTATCGCGCGTTTTCCCTTCCCTCCAGTGCGCTGCCGCTCGCTTACGTGCTCGTGTTGAGCGCGCCCCTGACCGCCTGCAGTGCGGCTCCATAAAGAACTCTGAGCTGGACAAGCACTTTTGTGAAGCAACTCTAACAAAAAGAGCAAAAGCTCGTTAGTCACGTTTGTGTTTTGGAGCAGACGACGGAAGACGAGGATGCCCGAAACACTCCGAAATGCATTTCTCAGGTCCTTCGTAATAATACCGTGTACGACGTATGTCTAGAAGTAACTCTCATTCAGTTGGCATGAAGGCGCGTACTCTCTTGATGTGCTTTGTCGACGTTTATTACAACCATGTAATTGTTGTTTTGGTGAATCTAGCAGTGGCAGCTATGTACTGCTATGTGCAAACGTTTGCGGCGTGCTAAAAAAATTAAAACTGAACCTATGCAGCCAGGGCAATAAAATGTCCAAGAATCTTTGGCGTCGTGTCCCGCTTGCCGTGAGAGCATGACCCACTGACTTCGCCGGGAAGCAGTAAGCTGCGCTTTAACCACTGCGAGTCTCAAGTCGAAGTGCTCACCTCATTTTTTTCCGGCTCTCGTGTTCTGCTAGCGCTGTCTTACGCGAATGCGGCTGCGTTCGATTTCCCGGCCTGACCCGCCGGATAAGCGATACAGCTTTACACGTGGAAAGCGCCTCTTGGTGTTAGCTGCATTGTTGTGGCCACCCAAAATACATCTATACTTTGGACTTAAGTAATGTTTCCACGGAGCCACTTTTTTCCTAACGGAAAGGCAACTTCGCACAGCGAGCATCTCGATTTAGCGCGTGAAACTGACAGCACGGCGCCAACAGCCCCACCTTATAGAAAAGAGGGCTTTGTCCATCGTGGTGGGCTCTTTGACCGCGGCGCTCCGCCATGGTGGTCTAGTGGCTAAGGTACACGGCTGCTCACCCGCAGGTCGCAATATCGAATCCCAGCTGCGGCGGCTGCATTTCCAATGGAGGCGGAAATGTTGTCGGCTCGTGTGCTCAGATTTGGGTACACAACCCAGCAGACTATCTCACAAATGAGCGTCCAGATTTAAGCATTGTGCAGACGGGCATCGACATTTTATTCGAATCCTCTGACGCCAATTATCGTTCAGAATTGTCAAATATATGGGATATAGAAAAGTTCTAGCCTTTCTTTCCAAGACTTATTGTTCAGTCCTACTCGCCCCCTCTGCTACCGTTCTGACCTTCTTGGGTGTCCTGGCCCTTGCGAGGATTTATTCGCTAGACTGAGGTCCATTAGCTGAGCCGAGTTCGAGATCCCAACTGTGCACGCTTGAAACACAGCAATAAAATGGCTGTGGCTTTAACGCGTTATGCTTGGGTGTGCGTAGCGAGAGGTAGGTAAATCATATTGTTTAGATCAGTTCTTTTAATGGTTACGCTTCTCGAGGCATGCGGCTCGTTCTAACTCCACATCCTCAGTTCACTGCCTTTTCTTGATTTCGTTCCGACGACGAAGCCTGGCTTCTTTTGGTCTTTCCGACTCATTTATCATATCTGCCAATGAATCCCACCAAGCCATCCCTTCTGTATATATACGACGCAACGCCGGCGCAGCCTCTGTTGTTGCAATGCAGTTTTAACGGCTCCTCCCCTGCGCTTTGTCAGATGGCGTAGTGAGCAGCGCCGCCGGCAGCGGTGGTCGATGGGCGACGGCTCCGCTCGCTGTGTGGCGAACGGTCACAGTGAAGCGGCTAGAATATGGCCAATGCAGGTCTCGCTACAAAAAGTTGCTTTTACCTCCAACGAACCACGGCGCGCTGGCCTTTCTTTGACGAAAGACAGTCGGGTTTCCGATCAAACTACTAGTCTATTTTCTTGGCTAATGAAATTATTGTATACTAGTCTTGCCTTTACAACAAAAAACATCAGTTTTGACTAGGCAGTGGTTTCAGAATAACTGACTAAATTTACAAGGATATGTTCAAGTTTCTGACGTACCACCAGTGACACCAACGTGGATGTCTACGGAAAATTTGATAATCTAAAACACTCGTGAAGTGCTTGGTGTCACAAAATGTAATACACGCTATTGAAACCTTTTAGGTTGTTAGTTTTCCCGACGAGGACAGCTTCCTGCTCTTCTATAGTAGAGTACCACGTACTCTAAATTGTTTAACACTTTTCCTATACCCACAGTTCCACGATTTCGTAGCATAAGCTATGCGGGCCTAGTTTGAGCAGTTCAGCGTAGCTTACGGTGAGCAGCTCTGCGCAAGCGCGACACGCAGTGACGTCAAAAGGCGCACAGCTAGCGTTCCGGAGAAGGCCTGGAAGTAGCTCCTGAAGTGGCGCGCCTTCAGTGGGCTGGCGCTTAACTGGCGCGAGATTGTTCGCTCGCTAATCCGTTCGTCCATCCATGCATCCGTTCATCCATCCGTTCATCCATCCGTTCATATGTGTTCATCCATCCGTACGCCCGTAGCTTCCGTTGCGTATGGGAAGCCAGCGCTGCCTAGGTGGTGCGCCTACCCTTTCTTCGTATGTGCCTAAAATTTACGTGATGCGTCGCCCTGGTGAGCTGGTTGAGAACCAGTTATTAGAACACAGCCGCCAGGAGGTGTACTATATACGGGCTCATTTTAACGTGCCTTCGTACACGTCGCGCGCGCTTAAACTCATGGTGAATGCCTTGCGGCACTACCTCAGGCTTTTCTCGATGTACGTCGTGTTGTGGATACTTTGGAACGTGCAATAACTGCGAAGAATTAGACACTTCGCTGAAAACTTCAACGCAGTGGGCGATCAGCGACGCCAGTGATTATTCTTCGCTATGTATTCAGCGATGTGGTGGGCGCGGTCGGAGACTTTCGCGAGACTGTGTTGTCGGAAAGACGGACGCTGTCCGCTGAGACGTACGTCTATGACACTGAAGACACAGTGTGACCTTTCGACGTAATTCCAAGCATTGTACGGCGCAAACTTACAGGTATGTGTGTAGTGCTCGCGATGCTCGACGTAGTGTGCCGGTGGCTCGTTACGTGCCTGTTTTGAAGTAAAATTTGTAGTTTCTCAGGCAGCACAGAGATAGCATTCGGCCCAGTGACCGCTGTTTTGAGCGAGAACATCCCATTTGCGTAGTTGGTAGTCGCAGCTCTTCCACTATGTACTACAGAGGATGTTTCGCTACGCGCTTTCCTTTATGGTGTGCTCAATGGCTAGTGTAAACCCACAAAATATTTGTATCACAGTCTTTTTTATAAACTTTCAAGGCAGACGGTGAGTCGCGAAATGAAACTCTAAGGCAACTGTTACATGAAAGGCCAATGTAAAGCGAAGATTAGCGGTGTTAGCGGAAATGCAAACGTGACGCAGTGGTCGTGCTTTGACGAAGTCGACTCGCCGTCGTCTTCAGACGGTCTTCAGACGGTTCGCTTGCGAACCGCTTGCGACAGCAAGCTTGCGAACCGTCTTCAGACGGTTCGCAAGCTTGCTGTCGGCCGTCGTCTAAGCATGATACCTAAAAAAATGCCTTTCAACAACCTGCTGGTAACTGATCTTCTGGTGGTTACTTGGTTGACGTGCGTTGTGTTGTAACATGCATAAGTAATCATGGTTTTAAATGCGAAGCATTTCTTGGCGAACTTCGGCGACATTGAGCGTATCTATCTATCTATCTATCTATCTATCTATCTATCTATCTATCTATCTATCTATCTATCTATCTATCTATCTTTCTATCTATCTAGCCGCCTACGACCTTTAGCTCTCCTGGCCGTTCCGCTAATGGTATCGACAGCAAACTTGGTATAGCATAACATGACTGTATGACGAGCATATTTGACTAGTCGTAACATGAAAACTATGACATATATGTCATCAATGTCATGATTTAAACTTCATGGTCCTGCTGCTCTTGCTGTGGCTTTGTTCACATGAAATGTTGCGAAACTGGTATGGTATGACATGATTGCATGGCGAACACAAGCAACAGGTCATAAAATGAAAATCTTGACATGCGTCTCATTAACAACATGACTACATGCCACGATCATGATGCGCTCGCGGCCGTTTCGTTAGCGTCACATATACTGATTGATTGATATGTGGGGTTTAATGTCTCAAAACCACCATATAATTATGAGAGACGCCGTAGTGGAGGGCTCCAGAAATTTCGACCACCTTGGGTCCTTTAGCGTTGTTACGAAGCGCGCCTTCGACGACGTTATGAAGGGCGCCACGAATCTCGCCGCTGACCTCCACTGTTACGAAAGACGGGGACGCCAACACCATCCCAAAGGCGCCACTGCTCCGATCTCTGCCGACACGGTGATCAGCCGTTTGGTAGCGTAGGTTTCTCAGCTCACGACTGCTTCAGCGCAGAGCTGATAGACGAGCGGACGAGACGATGGTGAGTTAAACAAGGTTTATGTACAGCATATATACAGAGGCGCTACCAATTCGGCACTGGGGCTGCCAGCTTAGAGACTCGAAGAGCCGAGATCTCTTTTCTGACACATATGTCTACCGCTCGCGACGCACAGCAGGGCTTTTTTTATATGCATTGGGTGGATTCTTTAGTAACCAAATGTCCAACCAGAAGCGCCGCTGGCCGTGAGGTCAGAATCCTCCAATGGGGTCGCCACTGGGCCGCGTCATTTTCATCGAATCCGGAGCCGCTGTGCTGCACGTGGCTGCACTCAAGGACGAGTGACGTCGCCACGCGATGCGTCAGACTCGCCAGACAGGAAGGCGCCGATTGCTTCGACGGGCTTGCCGGCTGAGGTGACTCACTGTGCGTGCGCGGCAGAAAGGCACCGCCGCGTGATGACGCCGCTGAGTTGTTCGCGTCAGGCGGGCTCGCGTGCTGGCCTTGACACAGATTGCCTTTTTCAGAGGCATGGACGTTCGCTGTGGACTCGCAGGCATAACAGCGTGCACCCAAATCTGCGCACACGGGCCTAGAACATTTTAACATCACATGTACCAAATTTGGTACTACGGTACATGAATGGGTGACGAAGGTATGCGACTTTTGCAAACATGTTAATCATGCGATGTGTGCCATGTAACAAGATGACCACATGCCACGCTCATGATGCTCTGGCGGCTGTTTCGCTAGCTTCCCTTATACGAAATATGATATTACGGAACGTGAATGAATGACGAAGATATCAGACTGGTGCAAACGTGATAAAACATGAGATGCGTGTCATGTAACAACGTGACTACATGCCACATCCATGATGCGCTCGTAGCCCATCACTATCTTCACATATGCCAAATTCGGTATTACGTGACCTCAATGGATGACGAAGGTATGTGACTAGTGCAAGCATGATAATCATGAGATGCGCGTCATATGAGAACATGACTACATGCCACACTCAAAGCGCCAATACATCTCCACGTGACATGGCGCACGTGCGCGCCCGCGTTGCCACGCCAGGCGCCGGTCCTGCCAATAATCACAAGCGCGCCCGCGCTGCATTGCTTTGAAGCATGCGCATTTCAGCGCGTCCGGCATCCCTCCGTTACAAAAAGAGGCAGACGCAGGGCTGTCTGGGTAACATCGGCTCGAAATGCAGCATGTCGCGCCGAAATGCTGTCAAACTTGCCGACGGACGCTGGTCGCTCCAGTCGCGCCTGGCATCCGTCACTGTGCCTATCATCCGCACGCGTCAACGTTGCGTTAGAGTACATAGAGCCCTTCATGACGTGCTCGCGACCGTTTGCAGCTCCACGTATACAAAATTTAGTGTTGCGTGACTTCAACGGATGACGATGGTATAGGACTGGCTCAAACATGATAATCCTGACACGCGTGTCATATAGGAACATGACAACATACCACTCTCATAGCGTGCTCGAGGCTGTTTCGCTAACTTCACATATACTAAATTTGGAATCACGTATCGTGAATAGATGACGAAGGTAAACAACACATCTAAACATGACAATCATGGCACGAAAGTCATCCTTTATATCCACCTTTAACGTTGGGCTGATTTTAAAGTGACACATCAACCTTCCTCATTCGTGCTTGGCATATAATCAATTTTACTGTTCGTGTAATCGGCCAATTTTTTCTGGCATTCATCGTATTGTAATTCGGTCTGGAACGGTGCACGGGACAGTCAGATATGATACCGTATTTACTTGAATGTGACGCAAGGTTTTTTTTTCATAATCTTTCTGATAAAGTCGACCATCGCGTACAGAGTACCGAAATTCCATCTTTTTGAGGGGTGAAGTCTTCGCGCCATGGGTCATATGCCTCGTGTAGTCGCACTTGTCGTAGTAGCCAGTTGCTTTGCATTGCATGTCAAAAAAATGGCGTCACAGCATATTCACAGAGTGAATGATGATCAGTTAGGCAAAGCGTTCGTCAGTCCATCCGTGCTTCCGTGCGTCCGCCCCACCATCCGCCCGTCCATCTGTCCATCCTCGCATCTGTCCGCGCGTCCATCTATGCATCTGTGCATCCATCCGTCCATCCGCTTTGCCCCACTCGTCATGATTCACCTTTCGGATATGCTGTGATTTTTTTCTTCCAAAGTTAATGAAATGTGTGTGGGGGGGGGCGCGTGCGCGCATGCGTGTGTATACAAAAATAGGTAGCAGGAACGCGCGACTGAAATTACTATTATTAGTCTTTTTTTCTATGCCGAGCGTGAAGGTGACCTAATATTACCGTTATTAAAGACATCACTGGCGCATGAATTCTGCCAGCTAATATTATTTTCTGCTGTTTTTTTCTACTCCACTTTAATATGCACCGTACTGTATTATGTGCCAGTTTTTAAAGTGCCGAGTGTATTTTGCATGGAAAGAGGTATTGGTGCTCTCTCTATTACACCAAAAAAAGAGGGGATCACTACAAAGGCAGGTTAAGCATCTCCGCCGACAAGAGTAGAGCCTAATGAAAGAATGCCGTGAATTTCTTTCAGCCAGCCGTATATGTACAATGCGCTAACCCATTTCGCTGGTGTGGAAGACAACCGTATAATTAAGCCGAATGCCTTTTGCCGCTTGACCTACCATCTGTTTCCCTCCTACAGCTGCGCTGCAGTGAATGCACACCTACGTCGAGTTGCTAGAATTCCTACACCCCACATGCAGGCCGAAACCCCGGGCACGCGTCAAGAAATTTCTCTCGGCGCCAGTCTCATACCATCCGGTCCGCTGAACCGCGTGGCCTGGCACGCACTGCGTTTAACGTGTTGCTCTAACTGTCAGATTTTCAGGCACGACTGATTCATTACTCTGCCTCATACCTGTTTACCTAAGCATCCTAACTTGCTTAAGTATGATCGGGCTCTCACGGGGTCATTTAATTAGCGGTGTCAGTTCGAAACGCTAGCAGTATTCCTTGACAAAGCTGTCCATTGCAAGTCGTGTGGAAAAGCAGTTAGCGTGTCGACGGACCTGTCGTCGGTTTACGGAAGCTTGCAGCATGCTGTCGATGCGGTCGGCATCGTGTGTACTTACTTCGCTGTAAAGCCGTGCCACTTGCGGCATCGTGCTGTGACCACAGAGTCAGTACGAAAACACTAAAGTGATCCGGGAGGTAAAAAGAAAAAAAAACTACAGGAGGTTGTTTGCACAAGCACTGACAGCCATGCGAGTATGTGTCTGCGTGCGTGTGTGTTTTGTGCATTCCTCTTTCCGTGCCTGTCTTTTTTTTCGCTCAAACATTGAAACTATGAAGAAACGAGTCCGCATAGCCACACAAGTGCTGCCATGCCATTGTAACAGCTCATGCTAATTTCAGCGCTGCCGTTTTTTTCATTACTTTGGTTTAACTCGTATACCTGTTTTCGTGTCTCGTCTGCTCGTTCCATCGACGCCCGCAGCAAGTTTATTTACAGCACATTGCTTTCTGATGTTCTTTCAGTCTTTTCACGTAGTTGTTGTTTTTTTAGAGATAGGTTTGTTTATAGAAAGAAAAAGGCAGAGAGGTTGGTCCGAGCAATAGCATGCTCTAGCCGGCTACTCTGCACCAGGGAGGAAAAGGGGGTGGCAAAAGAGCAATGCACGGTTGATAATGGTGAGACAAAGAGGTGAATATATACAATACTTTCCTGCTGAGAGAAATTGTATAGCCACGCATATAGCCCAGTTGCTTTTAAAAAGGCTATAACCATTCTTATGACCACAGTTGCACTGTTGGAGTCAAGCTAAGGGTCCAACACTGTCTCATCCGGTATATAATGAACTATTGCGAAATCGTTCACTATAGAAGAAATCAGTATTTCTAGTTGACCTACGTATGCTGGGCAATCACAAAATATGTGCTCCAGTGTTTCTCGCACATCACAGCGTTCAAAATTAGGAACTGTGTCACAATAGGCGTAATTGTTTCTTTTTTTGTTGAACTCTCCAAATGAAACGAGTGCTGAGAGTGCAAGATATCGGAGAAAGCATTCATACAACGGTGGTGAAACTATTCTGTTTATTTTCATATATGAAATACTTGTTTGCGTACTTGTTCCACGTGCCATGGTGAATCACTTATCTTGAACCGTATTTTACGCCTGAATACTTCACTCTGAAATACAAGTTCACAACGACTAAACTATTTATTTATTCAATATGTGTGATGTTTTTGTGTGATGATTTTTATTGGGTTCATGTGGTCATCTGGTGGGGCTTCACAGACATATAGCAACATAAACATTGCAAGAGTGGGCACTCGGGACAAAAGCCGTGGAGCTACGCAAGTTCACGTCAGCCGTAAGATGGCAACACATCACTCATTGCTTCAAGAAAACGGGTTTTTTTGTTTACTACAGTACCTTTTATAGTGCATTATACATCTACCTCTCAGGGGACCAGATTTACGTTAGCCTAAGCTGCCATTCTGTAGCCACCAAAACAGCTATTCTCCCGCTACTTTTTTTGTTATTGTCACTCTCGCCATGCTGTACAAGAACTTTGAAAAAAGAATTCCTGGTTTTATAGCATGTCTGCCTAGTGTCAGGACCAATGATTAGACATAGTATATAAATTCAGCTAACATTATACAGCAGTAACAAACGTAACAGCTAAATATACATATAATCATCGGTCTCTTAGAGGTAAGCTATTATACATTCAGTGAATTGATTAGTCTTCACGCATGCAGTGTTTTTACGTGTAGAGTAGGAGTCAGCTCAGCAGCATGGCCCTTTCATTCTGTTTCGCTCCCTGAGTCACACCACATTTTCATCATTTAGCAGTACACATGCCTCGTCACAAATACTGCGTTTTAAAATTAAAAAAGGTATGTTCCTTGATTTACATCTAATTGCTTAGCCATTATTTGTCGCATCTGAAATCACGCGGGTTGTTCGGCCCCTCCGTACACTGCTGGTAGAGTACACACACACCTCGACATGGGCATGTATTACGGGTAACTATATTGAATTATAGAATTAGACACAATAATAATGAGATCTAACAGACACCTATGCCAATGACAGTATAAGGGGAGCTACTATAAGTAATCGTAATGTAATTGTGAGGAAAGGAAAGTGGGCGAAAAGATAGCTTTCCCGGGGCAGGGACCCCACTGCAGTCTTTGGTTGATGCTGTTTGGTTAAAGAAGCGCTGTCCTATCGTTACGAAGGACTATCTTCGCAAATGTTTCTGCTACCACTTTCACATCGCTTTTCCGAGCGCAGCTGTTCTTTGTCGACCCTTGCACACCCGGGATCCGTAGTTGTGTTGCGTCATAAACGACTATGTGCCACAGCCATTGAATAAACACTACTCATCACTGCATGGTCCACCAAAAATGGAGGTGACAGTTAGCCCAACAAAACGAATATATGCCACCGAAATCTGTGTGGCTCATCGGAAAACTATCATCGTCATAAACACGCATGTGCCATAGATTTTGGGAACTGGAGGGCTAATTCAGTACAACCACAGAAATGGGGTACACGCAACTGTCAAAAAAAGTAATAAGGAGAGAACAGCTATAGCCAAACAGGTGTTGTGCTCGATACTACAGTCACACCAGAACTACGTGATCCTATGTGGTTATAAAAGGTGGTGACTATACGACTCTTTCAAAGCTCAACAAATGGCGTTTATTAAAGAGCAGCTTTGCATCATATCGGAGCATCTTAAACGAAGACTTCTTCTTGAACCTGTGTATAAGAGCGGTGTGGTCACGATACTTCGAAATGATACTACTCCCATCATTATGTATTAACGAGACTTCAATTAAGAATATTTATACAACATATATGAAAGACTTGGAAAACATCGAAAAGCGTTCGCTTCCAGCTTCGCTGTTTCATTGGTGTCCGCGAAGAGGACCTGGTTGAATTTTTCTCTACTATGTTTGAACACTTACAACCGCCTAAAGCTGCGGACATTGGCCATAGGAAGCGCCCAATTTCGCTGAAACGCATAATATAGCAGTTGAAGTGGCTCACAGCCTACCCATCATTTCACTTGGTCTATCTTTTCATCACACGCTCCCTTTAAAGCACGTTTATCCAAAGAGCTTTGGATAAACGTGCTTTAAATGGAGCGTGTGATGAAAAGAATAAAGCACATTTAAAACATGCTCGAATTAAAGCAAGTTTATCCGAAGAGCTTTGGAAAAATAAATTATTATAGCGTTTTATTATGTTTGGCTATATAAACCAGTATCATCACATTTCCTTGTAAGTATGTGCCGTTTGTGACCAATCACCAGCAAGGAACTACCGCTCTTGCACGCCCTCAACCCTGTAGAAACCGAGGTTTCAGATCATCTTAGGCCACTACACCAAAAGGCGAATTCGCAAGACCGTTTTCATCTGCAATCACCACTGCTACAGCATGCAGGGCATCGACCGGAAGATTGACGACACGGATGGCCAGAAGCAAATAGACCCACCGCAATACATGGGGCAGTACAAAACGCCTATCCGACACCAGGCAACGTCCAGGGTTGGAGGCAGAACCCATTTCAAGTGACGAGTCGAAGCCAGTGGCCTGCTTCAGGTGCTGTTTACGGACCTTCCAAGAGTGGCCTTCAGCCACCCCGTGGAATCGGGCCGCAGTTCACGCGCTCTGCTCTACAAGCAACGACAATGCAGCAGAAAGAGACGAACGACAAACAATACACGACCATAGACCCAGCCCTGTCGCCAGTGGGACAACCAACGCGTTCGGGTCACAGCTCAGCGTCTTTCTCTTTCCGAGGGCAACACTCTCACCTGGGCGACGGCAGCTGTTGTGACTCGACGTCCAGCTCCACGTCCAGCAGTGGCCACTGCTGCATCTGCAACGCGATGAGTGACAGCGACTTGATTCCTCCTCGCAGTAAGCGCCGCCTTGCAAAGTGGGGAAGGGACTTTCGGGAAAAGAAGTTCTCTTGGACAACCTGCGCCCCCATGGTAGGTGTAGCGTTTGTCGTCGCCTCATTGTTTCTGCTCGGCATTTCAACCCGGCTAGGATCGAACCGCGTGGCGTTCTCTCTCGCCGTCACTCAGAAAATACGGGAAGCTGTTAATGAAATGCATAAGGAAACGTCTCCGGCTAGCGACTCACGAGCAACGAGCAAATTAACGGAAGAAAGAGGAAACGAGGACACTGCAAAAACTTACCTGAGCACGACGACAGAGGGCGCAACGGAGCTAATCGAAAGATCTGCACCAACGATCAGGGCTAAAACCGTGGCTCCAGGTCTGAAGAGGAAACACACCAAGCATGATCTGAAGACGCATTCTTCAAACAAGCGAACTTCCAGAAAGGGCAAGAAGAGCAGTTGGAAAGAACCCCAAAAAACTCGGGCCATTTCATCACAGCAAGCAGTAAGTTATTTCATTTTTTCGTTTTAAAAATTACATCTGTGAAAATTACGACATCAAAACTTCGATTTCAATTAATGCTGGCACACTTCTAGGCGTCGTAGTCGAGTTTTCTCCACATTCATGTTGCGTTTTTTGTGTACTACATGTAGAGAGCTTTGCAAGAGGCTACGCAAAATGACGTATCATTAAATAATTTCCCAAAGTTTTTGTTTGTACACAAAGAGATATACTTGTTAATAACGTGATAAATTACTACCATTTTTACATCTTGAAGTGGCCGACAAAAGGCCAGAACGTGTATATGAATCGTAGTATAAATGGAGAAAAAACGTAAAATACTGTGAATAATTCCAGCATTCTTCTGGGGTTGTTATTAGAATTTATATTTTAAAGTCATGCTTAAAATTATCAAACACCGTCTTGTTGCGCAGCCTAGCGAAAGAGCTATGAAGCTAGAGTACGGAATATGGAGTCAATTCCTTTGCTGAAGCGGGTGCGTAGTCGGATGCTGTCGTGCGTGGCAGTACTCAAACTTAGAATATGTATATTATATACGGCCCCACTCAGTTTTGTGTCGCTTCTTAAGAGGAATATCACTTTGAGGAGCAGCGCTGCCATCGCGGCCGCAGTGGACCAAGTCAGGCCGTGGCACATCCGCGCGGAGTGCACGCATGCGCAGTAAACCACCACGCGCTCACTGTTTGCAGAATGTGAGCATAAGAGTTCATATTCACTGCAGATAGAAAAAAAATCTTACAAATCTTTTGCGGCGTTTACCAATCTACCATTTCGGGATCAGACACATTGACGGGTAAAGGCCTGACCCCACGTACACGTCGCAGCACGTCGGTGCGTGTCTTTTTGGCGTGGCTTCGAGCCCTCTCTCATATGGAGAGAGAGCGTGTGGCTTCGTGTAGCCGTGCACCCACTCTCTCTACAGAGTGATTGAGGGAGATTAACTTTAACAAACATATCCTGAGGAGGCTTAGAAGGAGCCATTCCGACACTTAATTCAGCCTGGAGGCTCCATTAAGGATGGCGCTGGCAGCCGAAGCGATGTCCTGGGCTTTCTGGACCACCTGTAGTTGCTGCTTGTATTCGTTGCTCTTGGGGGCTTCCCGCCGAGCCTCATGGGTATCCAGTTGTGCTGCGCTGTGGGTAGGGCACAGCCAAAGCATGTGTTTGAAGTTGCAATAGGGATGGTTGCAAAGTGAGCATGTGGGTGGTGTGTCGGGATCGACTCTGTATCAGGTGGATGGTGTTAAGTACGTATACGTGTTCGCAATCTTCTTAGAGTTAGAGCTCATGCTTTGTTAAGTTTTGGGTGTGGTGCTGGGAAGGCACGTCTTTCTCCCCGGTAATGTGAAGTGATCTCGTGGTATGGGAGTGCTTTGTCTTGTCTGCAGAGATTCTCGTACCGCCCACCCTTCCAGGGGTCGTTGTCCGCGTCGTGGCGTCTGAGTTCACGCGCAATGCGGTTGACGTTTTTGTTTGGATTGCAGTGGTCGAGTCCCGGTAACTGTCCCAGGGGTGCTGGAAACCAGGATACGTGAATTTGAGATTTCCCTTCTTGAATAAGAATTTCTTTGCTCTTGTACTCTCTCATTGCGTTACGGTGAGTTTTTAAGTGCTTCTAGCTACTAGGCCCACCGCGAACGTTCGTACCGCGGTCTTAGAGTCTGTGTACATTGAGGAATAGGCTTGGCGGCTCTGCCAGGCTAGCGTGATCGCCATTTCCTCCGCTTCCTTTGGATGGCTGCCACGTTTATGAGGTTTCCGTCTACATCAACGACCGCTATGGCAAACGCCTCCCTGCCGTAGTAGCGGGCGGCATCTACGCATAGCGCGTGCGTGTCGTGTTTTTGCCTTGTTTACGAGCGCCCTCGCTCTGTCCTTCCTTCGGCCTTTGTTGAACGTTAGATGAACGTTGCGGGGGATTGGCACAACCCTAATGTGTTTCCTCACGTCATTGCTAAGTTTCGTTATTTTCTCTGGTTGTAAAATTGGGCGAATGCCCGCGTCTCGGCGGTTGAGATGGACTGCCTGCGTCAATGACAGGCGTGTGATCTGTGCCACTCTTTGAGCCTCAAAACTTTCTACGGCCGTGTTTTGCAGACCGAATTGCTCGAGTTTCTCGTTGCTCGTGCTATTGGGCAAGCCGAACGCTGTTTTCAGTCCTTTTCTGAGCATGGAGTCGACCTTTTTGATTTCAGCCTTCGTAAGTTTCAGACACGGGAAAGCGTACGCTACGTGACTTACGAGAAAGGCGTGATACGCCTTCATGATGTCTTCTTGGAGGCCTAACCGGTTGTTGGCGATTTTAGCAACGCCTCTTGCAAAACTGTTCATGCTTTATTTCCAAGGTGCTTGAGTGCTTCCGTGTTGTGGCCATCCTTGGCGCTTAACGATGGCCCTAGTACCTTAACCGTATATACTTGCGGTATTGTTTGGTTGTTCTCAGCTTTGAGATTTACTTGCTACTCCTCTTTTTGCGAATTTGGTCGAGGGTAAAAGAGCGTCAGTGTAGAATTAGTGGGGGAGGGTGCGAGTCCAGTTAGCCTTAAAAATTTTTCGGTTGTAGTCAGTGCTTGTGGAAGGATTCTTTCCAAGGCACCTTATGAGTGGTCACATGGACCCATATGGTTATATCATCCGCGTATATGGCATGGTACACGGATGGGATTTGAGCGAGCTTCTCCGACAACCTGTGCACCGCCAAACTCAAGATCAGTGACGAGAGCACTGACCCTTGTGGGGTGCCGATGTTTCCGAGTCGTTCGTGTTCGCCGCTTTGCTCTCCTGTGCGTATGGTGGCGGTTTTGTTCGCCAAAAAGGCTTTATTGTAGTTGTACAATTTTTCACCTAAATTCATGTGTGATATTTCTCCCAGTATGTGTTCATGTTTTACGGTGTCAAAGGCCTTGGCCGGGTCCAGGGGAAGTATGGCTTTAGGCGTGTGGAGGAGCCCGTAACGTATGTGCTCTCTTAACATCATCATGGAGTCCTGTGTGAGCAGTGCCCTGCGGAAGCCAATAATGTTGTATCGAAAGCGCTCATTGCTCTCAGTGTGATCCATTATACAATTGAGTATTGCATGCTCAGCTACTTTTCCAGCGAAAAATAAGAGTGATATGGGCCTTAAGTGATCGATGCTCAGCGGTATTCCAGGTTTTGGGATAAGCGAAACCCCTGTACTACGCCATTTTTTTGTCACGATACCCATTTCCCATGCCTCATTCATCTTCTTAGTAATGATTATGGTTGCTTTATCATCTAAATTCTATAGCAGTTTATTGCCGATGCCATCTGAACCTGGCGCCAATGCGCCATTGAGTTGCTGTGAAGCACCGTCTTTCAGCTTCGCTGAATGGTTCGTCTAGCTTTTCTTGCGGTCGATCTCTATGTCACAGAACTAGCGCTAAAAATGAGCGCGCCGCCAAATTCTTGCGATAACGGGCGGGAGAAACGCCGCGAGGTCAAAAAAAGAAAACAAACATCCAAGGCTCCCCGGGCGAGCGCTCTCCCCTCGGAAGCGTGGCTTCGCCGACGAACCTCCTCACCCCACATCGGCGGCCCAGCAAGCCCGCGATATTTCTAGAACGAAGGAGGCGTGGTCACGCCGAGTTGAGTCATCCGACGCGGAGGGCAGTCGAACCGTCTCGCCTCTCCCCAGCCTTCGCTGCATATCGCGCCGACGAAATGACGAGAGCTTTCTGGAATGTCGCGCGGAAGGTATTTAACCGAGCAGCCGAGACGAGAGATCAGGAGAAGACGGAAGTTAACGCCAGAGCGCGTAGAGATTCCGCCGCGTAGTCGGCGAAGGTTTTGTCCGTAGCGACAAAGCAGGAGAAGAAGAGGATTTCCACCTGAGGGGTGAAGGCTCGAGCTACAGGCAAGAGCGTGTGTTTACCGCTATCGAGCGTAGACGCGTGGCAACAGCTGCGTGTGTGAAGCCGACGTGTTTCCGGCGAAGAAGTTTGAAGCTTGGAGAGTGGCCAATTGAAGACGCGAGGTTTCCTGTAAGAGAAACTTCGGGGCAGCGGAACGGCAACAACGCTGGACTTTGAGTGAGTGATTTTCGGAAGAGTATCATTCAGACATTTGTTCCAAGGACTTTGGACTGAATAGGTTTTCTATCTATTTACTCTTTAAGTGTCTTGGTTGTTCAATGCATGCGACTGCATTGTAGTGTGTATTGTTGTCTGTGTTCGTTGTTTTGAGTGTGGCTGATTGTACTGTGTAGTACGTTGTTTGATTGGTGACATATTGTATGCAACTATTGTGGAGTGTGCATTCTTGTGTATTGTTTTCGATCTGCTAGTTTTGAGAATATAATTTTGTTTTTTTATCAACTCTCGGCTCTGACTTGTTCCTTGGGCCACAGCCGGCATCCGCTGGCGTGCCAAAAAGGACCACTTCTAAATTGTCCACGCTTTCGTGGTGCGGTTCGGGGGGCCAATACTTCGGCCCTTGGAATTAGCCCGGCGATCGCCTCCCGAATTAACAGGTCCTGTGTGACAACTAATCTGGCGTCCGCGACAGGACCTTTTGGTGCACAGTGTGTCCAAAGTAGTAAGAAAGAGCCTCGAGTTGTTGATAGTGCTATCGGAACGATTTTGTGTGTTGTTCAGTGTTCTCGTTAACTAGTGCTGAGGAGTGTTCCGATAGACTGATTTAGGCAAATACTTTTTGCACGCGGCAAGGTCTTATTTGCGAGATACAATGGATCTCGAAAAGTTAGTTGCTCTTGGTGAGAAGATTGGTCTTTCTGGCGCCGAACTACGGAAGTGGGTAAGCCAGAAGGAGAAAGAGGCGGTGGAGAGAGAGAGGTTGGCAGCTGAGAGGGCAAGGAAGAAAAAGCAGCTAAGTTGGAGCGAGAGAGGTTGGCAGCTGAAAGGGCGAAAGAAGAAAGAGAGGCAAAGGAGTGACAGCTGAAAGAAGAAAGAGAGGCAAAGGAGCGACAGCTGAAAGAAGAAAGAGAGCAGCAGTTGAAGTTGGAGCTGTAGAGAGAAAAGCTGGCCGCTGAGAGGGCGAGAGAAGAAAGAGAGGCAAAGGAGCGACAGCTGAAAGAAGAAAGAGAGGAAAGGGAACGGCAGCGGCAGCACGAGATGGAACTCGAGCGGCTCCGGTTGCAATAGCGAAGTGAAACTCTCGTCCAATCTAGAGTTGAAAGCAGCGAACGGGAAGATCGTGGCTCCCGCTTGAACCCGAGCAAGCTGCTCGTAGCGTTTGATGAAAGGAAGGACGACCTCGACGCGTACCTTCACCGATTTGAGACGATTGCGAAGAGCCAGAATTGGCCAGAACATCAATGGGCAAGTGCGTTGAGTACCCGCTTGAGTGGTGAAGCGCTCAGTGTGTACGGTAGGCTGACGCCGATCGATGCAGCCAACTATGTTAAGGTGAAAGCTGCTTTGCTGAAGCGATTTAGATTTACTGTGGGAAGATTCCGGGACAGATTTCGGACAGGAAAGCCAGCTGATGGTGAGACGGCTACGCAGTATGCCGCCCGACTTTGCCATTATTTCGACAGATGGATTGAACTTTCAGGGACAGCGCAGGAGTACGATGAACTTAGAGAGCTCCTAATTAGAGAACAATTTCTTAGTAGTTGCCACCCAAGCCTGTCGCTGTACTTGAAAGAGCGGAAGGCTGAGTCACTTGAAGGAATGCTTGAATTGGCTGATCAAATCTTGGAAGCGCAATGTGGAACTAATTTGGCCAAGGTCAAGAAGGAGTGTCCTGAAGATTCGAAGAAATCGGCTCCCGAAGAAAAGAAGCGTGCACCGGAGAACATTCCGCGATGTTTTCTGTGTAACCGAGTGGGTCATCGCGCGAAAAACTGTCGAACGATCTTTACGAGTCCTACGGTTGTAAAATGTTTCAAGTGTGGACAGACTGGGCACAAAGCAGACGCATGTCGAAACGGAGCGAGTCAAACTCACCAGGTATTCTGTGTGCAAGCAGCACCGAAATCCATTGATAATGCCGTCACCGATGGATTCGTAGAGTTGAAAAATGGGGAGAAAATTCCTATTGTAGGTGCCGTAATGACAAAACAGCCAACCGGTGTTTCGAAGGGAATGCCAACGCTGCCTGGAAAAGTTGCGGACAAAAAGATTACGGTGTTAAGAGATACCGGCAGCTCCACTGTTATCGTGCGGAGAGATTTGGTACGGGAAAGTGAGTTAACAGGCAAAACGAAACCGTTTTGCTTAATTGACCGTACAGTTCGGATGCTTCCCGAAGCAGAGATTGAGGTGAAAACCCCGTACTTCAGCGGGAAGGTTACCGCTCTATGTATGACGACCCCCCTTTACGACCTTGTCATCGGAAACATCGACGGGGCGCGGGGACCGAATGATCCGGAATGTTTGGGAGAAGACCCTAAGATAGAGCCCTCGCCAACCCAGCGACCGCGAGATACAGTGGAGGAGCATCCCGTGGCGGATCTCACTAGAGCCCAAGGTGAAGCCGCGGCGCAAGAGACAGCGAATGAGAACATGATCGAGTTGAATGAGTTCACAAGCTGGGCAGCTGGACGTACGTCGGCACGACCCCAACCGACCGACAGTGCAACGGTGACGAAGTTGGCCAGCCAAGCCCAATGCCATGACATGAACGAGCTGGTAAATAAACAGATAGGACCCGTTGAACGTTATGACCCGTTAACGGTGTCGGAAGTGACAACGATGGCTGAGATGCCGCCTCAGATATCGTCGTTGGAAAAGGCTCGCCGAAAAATAACAAGGAAAAACAAGAAGAAATCGAGCGAGCACCGCAAGAAAGGACGCAAGCGCAGCTCGAAATACACAGGATTAGTGCTGAAGTCGAATCAGAATGTATTTGGCAGTGCTGAGTGCCATATGTTGTGTTAATGTTGTGTTATCCTGTGTCACAAGTGTCGAAGTGTCTGTGCTGTGATGAGATGTATAGTGTTATATAATTGTTGTAATGAGAGAACTTTGTACGTTTGTATTGTTTGGAATGAGTGATGAAGTGTTGTAGTCATGTACCTGTGGCTATATTTCATGTGTTGTGGAAGTGAACCACAATGTAAGATTGTATTGAGCGATCTATTGCGAATGTGCAGTGTCATGAGTGACGGTTTGTGTTACAGTCTTTCAGAGTGTGGGGTGATTGTTCGCGCTCGTTTGTGTGGTTTTGAATATTATGAGATAATATTCTTAAAGTGGGGGGCAGTGTCACAGAACGAGCGCTAAAAATGGGCGCGCCGCCAAATTCTTGCGATAACGGGCGGCAGAAATGCCGCGAGGTCAAAAAAAAGAAAACAAACATCCAAGGCTTCCCGGGCCAGCGCTCTCCCCTTGGAAGCGTGGCTTTGCCGACGAACCTTCTTACCCCACATCGGCGGCCCAGCAAGCCCGCGATATTTTTAGAACGAAGGAGGCGTGGTCACGCCGAGTTGAGTCATCCGACGCGGAGCCCAGTCGAACCGTCTCGCCTCTCCCCAGCCTTCGCTGCGTATCGCGCCGACGAAATGACGAGAACTTTCTGGAATGTCGCGCGGAAGGTATTTAACCGAGCAGCCGAGACAAGAGATCAGGAGAAGACGGAAGTTAACGCCAGAGCGCGTAGGGATTCCGCCGCGTAGTCGGCGAAGCTTTTGTCCGTAGCGACAAAGCAGGAGAAGAAGAAGAGGATTTCCACCTGAGGGGTGAAGGCTCGAGCTACAGGCAAGAGCGTGTGTTTACCCCTATCGAGCAAAGACGCGTGGCAACAGCTGCGTGTGTGAAGCCGACGTGTTTCCGGCGAAGAAGTTTGAAGCTTGGAGAGTGGCCAATTGAAGACGCGAGGTTTCCTGGAAGAGAAACTTCGGGGCAGCGGAACGGCAACAACGCTGGACTTTGAGTGAGTGATTCTCGGAAGAGTATCATTCAGACTTTTGTTCCAAGGACTTTGGACTGAATAGGTTTTCTATCTCTTTAGTCTTTAAGTGTCTTGGTTGTTCAATGCATGCGACTGCATTGTAGTGTGTATTGTTGTCTGTGTCCGTTGTTTTGAGTGTGGCTGATTTTACTGTGTAGTACGTTGTTTGATTGGTGACATATTGTATGCAACTATTGTGGAGTGTGCATTCTTGTGTATTTTTTTCGACCTGCTAGTTTTGAGAATATTATTTTGTTTGTTTATCAACTCTCGGCTCTGACTTGTTCCTTGGGCCACAGCCGGTGTCCGCTGGCGCGCCAAAAAGGACCACTTCTAAATTGTCCACGCTTTCGTGGTGCGGTTCGGGGGGCCAATACTTCGGCCCTTGGAATTAACCCGGCGATCGCCTCCCGAATTGACGGGTCCTGTGTGACACTCTATATTAGGGATTTTCGTTTTCCCAGTCTACTGCCCTGCTTTTCAGTGGGAGATATTTTTCTCCCTGCGTTTTGAGGAGAGCTTGGCGTCCACCACTGTCCTGGGCGGGCTTGTGCACCGATCGTTCAATTTACAGCTGGGTGCCGCCTCTGGTGGGTTGGTTTGTCACTGTCTGCCATAATGTCTTTGAGCAGTCCCCATTTGCTTCCCTCCTCATTTTGCCATCGGCTTCGTCACGTGTGTTGTTCCCCTCATGAAGGCAGAGTGTTTTGGCTGAGATTCGATTTCACAGCCAAGGTATGCGATTTTTGTGCGTAAGTGTCTGTTGAGCTTGTTTTTATGCCATGCTTTTTCTTCAGCAAGCTGGTGAGGTGAGAGTTTATGGCCTGGATGAATTCATCAGTCTCAACTTCTTTGGTGGCCTGATTTGCTGCCATTTTTAATTCATTAAGAAGGGTATCATACAATTGTTCTGTACTGCCCTTCTGCTCCTTTACTTTAGGGAACTGGTTCCCGTCTGTGATTTTGAATTTTTTTATTTTCTTGGCACTTTGACCTCGTTCTCAATGGTGATTTTCAGGATGCAGTGGTCGCTACCTAGGTCCTCGGCGAGGTTATCCTAGGTGGCTCTGACGTTCGTGGTGAAGGTTAAGTCAGGCATTGTGTCCCGCTGTACCGAATTACCTCTTCTTGAAAAGAGAGCAAAGTTGTTTATAAGCTGCGGGTTCAGCGCATTTGCGCTTTATGCTAACTTCGTGCCTTTGCCTTCATTTTTGTAAGTGTCCCCACTCGGTTCTGCTGGCGTTAAAATCACCCGCTGCTATGAGCGGTTTGTCACCCACCATTTTTACCGTGGAGGTAAGCAGTCTGTTGAAGTCGCTTTTCTTATGTGATGAAGGAGTGTAAAGTGAGAGCACAAAGATGCTCGTTTTAACAGCACTGTGCAGTAAGATTGCCACCAGAACCATTTCCAGGCATTTTTGTATGCGGGGGTGTCCCTTTCGGCGAACATCATGCCCATCTGGATGAAGGTAGCCACTTCTCGCGTCTTATTCTGCTCGGGGTGCAAAGTTGGCCTGGCTACTCCTGTATGCCAATGCTTTTAGCAGTTTTGCTTTCTCCCCATTCCTGTAGCAATATTATATGTGGCTTTTTTGCAGGCTAGCAATAGTTGCGTAAGTGGTGCTTTGCATTTCTGAAGTGAGTTACAGTTTCACTGCTAGATATTAATATTTTTACGGTCAGCGGCCATTTTAGCTTGGTAACTTGTGTGTGTCATGGCTCGTTGTCAGCGCGAGATTGCGTGCTTTGACTGGTCACACTTTAGCTCTAAAAGTGATGTTTGGCACGCGTGCCGTAACCGCTGGTTTTTTCCAAGATTAGGTTCTGAGGAACAGCCGCCACAGGTGGGTTGGCTACATTTCTTCAGGCTCATGAACCTCTGGTCAGCTTTGTCAGGGGAAGTCTTGAAGGTTTCCATAAACTTGGCAAGTGTGTTCGCCAACGTGTCAATTTTGTCGTTGATTTTAGTTATCGCAGACTCTGTGTTTTTCAGTGGGGCTTCTTTATCACTCGTGATCATCTCGACCTCCTCCGTCGTATCACTGTCGCTGTCTACGGCTTTGCCTTTCTGTGTTGTGGAGCGTTTGTTGTATGCGTGTTTTCGGTGGTGCCGGTGAGCTCAACTGGTCAATTCCGTGGTCGCTCTCTATTCTAGCTATTGAGGCCCGGAGTACTCCAAGCTCCTTCTTGATTGCCTTGTTTTCTTGTTCAATCGCTAGTATGGCGAGAATCGGGAGCATGCTCTGGCTGTGCCTTACCTTTCCGCTGGCTACTTGCGCTTCGTGATTCACCTTTAACCCTGCTGACCCAGGAGCCATTGTTCGGCTGCTGCTGCTGCTGCTAATGCTGCGTGGCTGCTGGTCTTGTTCTCGATCAGGATCTCGAGCACTCTTGAGATAGCAGGCGGGTGTCAGATCCCGACAGGGTCAAGAGGCGCCCTCCGGAACGAGAATGTCCTCTGCATCGGAAACGCCTTCTAGATCGGTATTTCCCCCTGGATGGTGAACGGTGATGGATGCTCGAGGCGTTCTCCCGTCCCGGCACCTGGTTGTGGTAGGGTTCCTTGAACGTGACGGATGTTGGCGCGTGTTGACGTTGTTGTGCTTGCCACTCTTGCTTTCTGCGACTTCTTCTCTGTCTCACTTTGTATGGAATGTGCAAGCGTTTTTTGCATTCGCGATCTCCAGTGGGTTGATTGCCATTGTAAAGCTTGCATTTCGGTTCGCAGTCATGCACGCCGTTTTCCTATAGCGTTTCACTGTAGTCGTGACATTTCTTGCTCATTGCGTTCGTGTGCCGGCAAACATCGGCGCGATTACCGACTCCTCCGCACGTTCTGCAAACATCGACTTGTAGCTTGTAGAGCTAGCAGAGAACCATGTCAGTTCCGCACATCACTGTGCTCAGAGCGCGCTACCCGTCGAAGAGGATTGTGATAACTTTGGTCTTTTCAATGCCTTCTGCCTCGATGGCAGTAGAACTTCAGTCGTGCACAGTCAGGCGTTTGAGCGTTGCATCATCAAGGGAGAGGTCATTGTTCTTAATGACGGCCTTGCATGTATTATCGGGTGCGGCCACGATTGCGGCCACTTTGAACGAGCCTTGGTTTGTGTGGAGTTTATGCACATTCACGTATGATGTGGCATTATTTTGTTTCGGTGTAAAAAATAACAATGTTTTGCATCTTGTTGGGGCATATCGTGTTCTCCCGTGCTTGTTCGTCGGTGTTCTTGGCGGCCATGATGATGGCTCTCGCCAGCAGAACGAGGTCTACTCTGGCTATACGTCTAACTTTATCTCATGATTACCTTGATCTGGTCATTGAGTAGGCGGGGTGGCCTGGAAGCGGATACCGCCTGGTGTAGAGCCAATTGACTATTTTTGGAACCCCTGGGGTGCTTCGGTTGGTTGTTGTGCTCGACCATCCCAGTGGCCAACTCCTCGTTCAGTGGAGTCGTCTGTCTTCGGCGTCACATGGTGGTGGCCCATCCTGGTCCGTCGACGATCTCTGTTCTTACTTCCATTCTCTCCATGGTTATAGTGAAAGACATTTTTCAGTGCCTGGTTGTCGGCTGGGGCGTGCGGGAGATGATCCAGCAGCTGCCGCGTCTGGCCGTGCCCTTGGCTACGTCTGATGGCCGTACTCCTCGCCAACCCTGACATGGTTAGGTTAAGCAGGGACACTCCGTGCTTCGCAACTCTAAAGTCTTAAAAGATGTCCAAGAGTTCACTCACCGCCAAAAATGGCGTCTCCACTGAAACCGCAAAGCTTACTTGTTCGAATAAGCAGAAAGTGAAGTATCTTGGAGAAAAAAACCACCAAAAGTATTTAAGAAAGCGGGAGCTCACGTTTTCACGTCCACGTTCTTCGACGCCACCTAGCGGCCCCTCTTTTCTACAGAGAGAGGGCGTGGCGCCGCGTCAAAAGGCTTCGCTGGCACTCTGCGACGAATACGTGTGAATAGGTCTTAAAGAAACACTAAAGGCAAAAAATAAATCGACGTTGATCGTTGAAATAGCAGTCCGAAAACCTTGTAGTGTTACTTTTGTGCCAAGGAAGGGCTTATTTTAAAATAAAATTACGTTTAATTGTCCGCATCGGGTTAGCCCGCTTCAAATTACCCGCCTCAAGAAGCAGACTGACCGGACTGATTCGCGTCACTGTTGCCGTGCACAACCTTGCCAATATTTACTGCGTTAGTAGCAGCAGGCCGAAAGCAGCGGAATCCACAGCAGCAACAAAGGCCATTGATCAATTTCCCGCCATTGGCTTCGAGATTGCAGACGTTTTTCGTTGTTGTTGTTGTTGTTTCAACTGCGCCCCGCTAAATAACACCACCTGTCCCGTGTAACCACGTGAAAATTGAATTTTTGAACCACTTGCGTCATTCTCCATAGTAGCGTCAGGCTGTTCTTTCTCCCATGAATCAAGCAGAAACGAACTAGCAGCATTTCATTGCGTCTCTTGAAGCACAGAAGGTTCTTTCTTTATTGCAGTTAGATCGATTACTAATGATTAATTGTAGGCGTCCATTCTGATGTCATCCGGATCATTTTGAATATGTACTACTGTGGTACTTGGGCTCTTGTGCGTATACTTTATTTCTCGGTAAGTAAGGCACTGTTGTTGATAATATTGTCGTTTTAGGCGTCATACATTGAGCTTCTAATCTGACGTAAATTGTTATTTGAGTTGGGGTTTATTTAAGATTTACTTTGCACTAAAAAATAGGCACCATAAAAAAGGGCTGTTGGTCCCTTTAACGCAAATGACTATTGCTTCCTTGCGTGCAGGTCCTTCCTAAGTGTAGTCATGCGTTCTACACGTATTGTCGGCGTGCTCGGCGCGAATTTTCCTACCAACCCGATACCGACATGTGTTACGAGTCCGAGGGGGTGAACGTCTGCACCAGAGGAACAAACAGGTTCACCACCCTGGAACACTGCGTTCACAGTTGCGTTTCTACCACTCACCCGGCTGGCAAGTGCTTCGGCAAGCCGATGTTGACGTGTTGCGCAAGGTATGTATAGGACATCTTACGATATGTCTCGATCTGTGTTCTCCACTACAGACCTGAACTGTGAAGGGAGAGCAGAACCGGAAAGGAATCTATTTGGTACTGTCAGGTTCTGAATACCATTTGCATTCATAATCAATAAGTCGTCCAGCAATGTTAAGTTCTGATCGTACAGTATGGTTAGTGGTGGCGTGTTGCAGTTCTTGTTAGGTGTCATACAGCCTCGGAGTACTACTGGCGACTTCACAAGCATATATGGAAGCCACCATAAGCATTAGAATACGTCTTATTTATTATTCCTGTGGACTCCATAAAACTCTCTAACCAATTACTGCATAAACCACCTTATTTTATCTTGTTTAGCCCGTTGTTCAGCATTCGTTATTGCTCATCTAACCAGCCACTCGCATGATACCATTTCTGAAACCTCTAGCGTCAATGAAATGTGAGGATGGCATCTCAAGCAGAAGTGGATTCAGCATGCGATAAATACAAAAATACCACGTCGTCGTAGTCACAACGTTGCTGTCTTATCCTACACCACCTCTACTAATATGCTACAAGTATCTCATCACTCTGCCGCACGCTGAGGACAACTCGCACAGATATTGTGTTTCCCTATAGTACATTTAGCACGATACGGTAATACCGTAGCGTAAACGGTAAAATGTATGCGGCCCTGCTTCTGAATTCCGCCGTGTCATTCGCTGTGTATAGGCGAGATGTCGTGTGCGACTGGTGGTACTACGACCACAGCAAGTGCGTGCCCTGGTCCTTTCCTTCTGGTGGCTGCCCGGCCAACGGAAGTATGGTGTTTGCAACGGTCAAAGAGTGCGAAAAGCGTTGCCGAGATCCACACCATGGACCCCGCTGCAAAAAAACCTCACCTAGTGGCCTGCGCTCGACGCCACCTCAAGTACCCGTACTTCACCCACGTGTCGCCCGAAGACGGCCGCATGAGATGTTACCGCTCTTCGTTGGCCACACTGCGGCAGCACCAGTGCCTCGTTGGTGAAAACCGGTTCCCTAACTTCGGAACCTGCGCAGTCGCCTGCCGGCAGAAGCCGCCATCTTACTAGCAAAGGCGACACTGTGCACCATTGTCGTGCTCTTGATCGCGTTCCTCCCAGTTTTTGCGCAGCCCGAAAGCCCAGTTTTTCGCTCGGCGTTCGTGTACACTATGTTCAAGAGCCAATTTTTTATGCAAATTGGTTGTCAAGAAGGATGTTACATCCACTTGGCAATCGTTTTTTTTTGCACTCTTCTAAGCTGAAAAAATATTTAATGTTTAATAAATACAACTGTATTATGCTTTTCAGATAAGGAACATGTAAAAATCGATGCTTCAGATATCCGCACAAATTAAATATATCAATGTATTTCACTATATCCTAAAATTAGTTAAAGATGACTAGTATATTTCTACTGCAAAGTCACAAATATTCGAAAATTGAGAAAGTCGTCAGGAATCGCAAACTTGGCATGGCTAATCACCTACTGTAGTTTTTTTATTGTTGGGAAGATCGCTACACATAAGACATTTAAATATCGACAACAATGAGGTGATGAGCAGTGTGTTGGTAAAAAATAGATGTTAAGCTTGCCTTTTTTACGCATATTGCGCTGATTTGGGCTTCTAGGCTGAGGACTGGAATGGCAACTGTTAATGGCTACATTTGAGTGAACTTAAATAAAAACTGCAGGCTACATAAAGGGCGAGGCAAAGCTTCGTGGAAGGCTGTTTCAAATAAATCAAGATGTGTTATTGAGTCTCATGCTTTCATGTGGACCCGAAAAGTGTATAGCACACCTTGATTTACACGTAAATGGCAGTCATTAAATAAGACAAACAATTCGCTATATACTCTAGAAGATTTCGCTACTCTAAGAGTGGATTAAGTTAATTAAGAAAACATTCTAAATAATACAGTGGCAATAGCTCAATTTCCTTTTTGCATTACCAATTTTGGATACGTCAGTCGTTATTCATTCTCTCTAAACATCTAGGTTTATTAACACAAAAATTGTAAATATAATGAAGGTTCGCATCGCTACTTTCTCATGTCAACACACGCACATCTGCGACAGCTCCTGAACCTAGTAACAACCGCATTCTACCGCGGTTAACTATGGCATAAAAAATTAAACGCACACTCTTCCTTAGCAAGAATGAAAAAAAGATTTTTTGTTAAATTTGGGTTAATGGGAGGCTGCGGTGGGATGAAGGGTAAAAAGATGAAGTATATAATTAAAGTTGGCCTTCTCTGTCTTCTTAGCGTAATTTTAAAAGGCCTCCTGAAAGTCGGGTCTCGAGCTGCGGAAGGCAGCCTACGAATGCTCCTTGGCCTCACTATAGACATTCAACTATTGAGGAAAGGCTGAACACCGCTTGATGTGGTTTGTCTGCACTGGAAGTGAGCGAGTGAAACAACACTATTAGGTTCACAATAGACTCGAGTTAACTCAGCGTCACCTGACTAGGCCCACTCGGGGACGGTCAGGTCTCGCGGGCCCACTGGACGGCCAGAATTTGACGCAGGTTCTTCTAGAAGGGAAACTGGAGCCCGGAGGGAGGGAGGAACGTTATTGTGTGTCCGCATGGTACTAAAAAAAGACGTGGAAGTAGCGACGTGGTCGTGGCTCAGGAGACGGAATACGGTGATGAAAAAACGCTGCTTTTATAACTCTACAATGCTGCATGTCACCGTGCCTCTAGAAGACATGTCAAGTTGTAGAGAATGAAAGATGAGGGGAGAAAGGCGTCCCTGGTTCAGCATGTAGTGAGGGACAGGTGTCCCATCCGGCAGAATATTCAGCCCCGTGTCCTCAACGTAATCCAGCACCCACTTAATAACGGCTCTGCCAATGGGCACGAAGAAGTAGATCCGCATGTGTCGTCACTGGCAACGAAGATCGGTGAACATCGCAGCTCACTGTGGACGTAGCGCAGGTCAGTGACACAAATTAGGTAGCACTGTGTACGTCCGGAAGGACCCGTCAAAACCAGGGCAGTGCACGACGCTAAAAAAACAAAGCATGACATCACAACTTCATAAGACAAGATTTTGCTACCATACAACAACTTCTAATGACTCGAGATAAGCACCTTCTCAGGGTTGCCATTAGCGGGTACTATGCGCTGAATTGGCTGCTTTGCGACTCCGTCTTGCGACGGGAGTTCATGTTGACCCCATGTCTAGTTTTTGACTACTTTCAAACTTATGCCTTGGTACATTAACAAGGCAATATTCATTGTTTCCTAGTAAAATTCACTCTTTCGAAGATTTTTTGTCCTGTTAGCCGACGTGCGAAAGCGTCCTCACTGCAGCAGGCTCAATGAGCATCAATGTAGAGTGTGGCGAGCATGTGTATACGGAGTGGCGAAGTTGTGTGCGCCTTGGAAAATGCGTGGACGCTGCTCACACAGCCCAACATCTTTGCAGGTGCAAGTTTGTCGCACTCCTGTATACAAGCAGTGCCTGTTCAAGAGTGAAATTGATAAAAGCACTCATCCGCAACAATGTGAAGCTGGGCTGTTCATCTTGAATCATACCGTTACGTGAAGGATAGTCGCTTGCACTGTTGATCATTTAAAAGGTATCTTTACAACGGTGGTCGCGCTGCTAACCGGTTCAGGTCAAAGCGGGAAGCGAGAGATCTTCGTTCTCTGTGTCGGGCTCACGCGCGCATGGTTCGAGAGGCTATAATTATGCATGTGGCAATAGTATTTGAGGACGGACTGATGTTGCGTAAACTTCGCTAATCAAATTCAGTCTCCTGGTTCAATGTTGAACTTTCGTATTAAGTTTTCGAGTGCAATGAATTACTCTATCTTGAAAAAACTTTTTTTGCGTAAACCATGTATACGCACGCACACTGAATTTTGGACAATGTCAATTCGCTTCTTTCAAACCTATTTGCGCCTTGAAGACCGAAATAGAGAGAAAATGTTGATATAGTTTTGCTTAATGGAAATTATGTAACTTATTCTTAAATAAAAAAAATTGTACTGATAGTACTGTTCTTGTTCTATCTGGCTATACATTTGACGATAAAACTTGATTAGTTGCGTACTTTGGCTTTAGCATTACCTCTGATTTTAAAGTCTAGCCAAGGCAAATCTTGAACGTCACGCCACTACAAATCTAGGCACTAGAGGCAATGTTGGCTGTGATGGAAGTGTGCGAAAGCGGCACACTTCCATCACAGAAGCGGCTAGAAGGGGAGATGATGGAAACAACATGGCGCGCATAATTAGGCATTAAGTTTATTGAGCACTGTACGTTCCAGAACTTGAAAGAGCACCAGCGATTTCGCTGTATTTTATAGCGTAGCATGTATACGAACCAAGATGTTCAACCAAATGGTCATATTTCAGCAATCTTCGGCTGCAGGCAAAGCTATTGTTGTACTGTGAGCGTTCTTACCCTTGATCTGCTCAAGTTCTCCATCGAAATAAATATATTTATTTCGATAGATATTTATTTATTGACTGAGCTGATGCATTCTTCGGCATCACACCAACATGGTACCTCATGGAGCTGTTTAGGCGTCCGCGAACCAAATGCACACACGAAGTCGTGAAGCAAATTTCAAATGTGAACAGAGTACTAACGTTGCCTCGGACTACAAAAGCAGCCTTAATCAATCAAAGTTTAATCCTGAGGATCGGTTACAACCTGAAAAAAAACAGCAGGACGATTGCAGCTGCCGTGTTGGAGCATTCTATAGGAAACCACGAACATACCACTAGTTAGCATTCCAAAACGCAGAAGTATCCATTTTTTAAGTGGAAGTTTCACGGCCTGACTATAGCTGTGCCATGCTCACTCTTCAGCGAAAGGTAGCGCAAAGACATGTTTGGAAAAGCGAGAGTCGATTCTTTCAGCGTATATCGAGTCTCGGCTGTGGACCTTATTGTATTGCCCTGATGCACACATTCCAAGCCTTCACTCCGACTTTTCAATGCAGCCTACACGCCGACGTCCGGAACAGCTTGAATATAAAATACACATGCACGTGCGTCCAGTACACATGATACCGGCGTGACTAGCGCAGCTGAAACTTTTGTACAGTGTTATCGCTTTTGAAAAAAAAATAATTGCCTAGCAGCATGTTTTACGGCAGCACAAATGCAGCTTGCAGTGGGAGTTCGCAAAGAACTTGCGTCCACGTTCATTCAACATTACTGAACGCGAGAAAGGACACTGCACAAATGAAGGTTACACCATGTGTTTTCTATAGCCCTTATTAACAATGTCGTTGCGCACAAGCTAGGCCCTCTAAACCTAATTTTATAAATTGAGCCTATTCAACGTCAACTAGAACCGCATGACGCAAGTCAATCGTGCCAGCTCTGCATCTCACCCTATTCGGTCTATAAGAGCATGCAAAAAATAACACGATTTAGAAAGTAGGAACAGGCATACGAGGCGGGCAACACCCACATTTTTTTTTAAACCTGGTCCAAGTGACGCATTAAATGCCCTTTACGAGTCCAGTCTTGCGAGAGACTTCATTGCAAAAGACTTCTGCATCCCAGCAAGGTCGGCTCCCTTCGTGGCTTCTTTTCCCGATGGGAACTTCTGCGGCAACGCATCTGCCAAAGTGCGCGCACTTTTGCGGCGTCGGACACAGGCCAACGACCACTGCTTTCAGAGAGATCGGTGCCGTGCCTGCGCTAATGTTTGTCGCATATTACCGGAGCACCTGCAAAGGTTACAGCGGTGCCTGCGCTTTTTCCTCAGCTCTCCAGGTAAGACGCTTGCTGGTTATTTCTGTCCAACAAAGCACCAATGCTTCAGCACGCTTCGGCTGTCAGTCAAAAGGATTCATCTGTTCACTCTTAGTCAGATTTGATCGTTATCGCTAAGCTAAATCATTGCCGAGCTTTAGTGCAGACAACAAAATAGATCACAGCGTATGTATTCTGAGTGATTGAAGATTTCAAAATATAGAATAAATATTTTTAAAATATTTGTCAGCTGTCAGCCAGGCAGATAGCTTTCTCTAAGCCAACCACCGGGGATGGAAATACGATTAAAATGAACCACAAAGCTCGACGCCATCCTGAAAATAAGGAGAAGCAGTGTGAGTTTCATGCTTGCTTTCGCATGTTCTTTTCAAATGAGAGCAAAAATGTGTTGACCCTGTTTACTATGAACTAAAAAAGAAAGAAAGGAATTGTCGCATGTAAACATCCTAGGTACTACGAAGTTTCCGCGATTTATCCAAGTGGTTTAGGTGGCCAATGTTCATGGACTTAATAGACGTGACTAGCACATAGTGAGCTCTTCCAACGTAGGGACGTGCAGACTTAAGCAACACTGCCGAATCGTGGGCAGTTCTGGATTGCTCATAGCTGATCTCCGTGGCTGATAGCTGATCCCCATTGTTGGATTTTCTGATAGCGGAGCAACACTTCGCTTGGTTGGCTTGATTGCCGCCCAGTTAATAAAGACATGGCTAGAGTACCCCACTTTTCAAAATTTAAGTGGAGGTCTAACTTCATCTGCATTTTCTGCTTGCATGATGGCAAACTATTATTATATATTTTGTTATACTAATATACTTTCTATTTCCTTTTTTTAGTTATAATACATCAAGAGAGTGAATAAATCCTCCTCATATAACGTTCTTGGTGAACTCTTTCATGTAAATAGGAACATTATCATCATCATCATCATTCATAACAACGCATGCTGCCATCGGTCGACCGGCCAGTTACTCTCATCGAGGACGGTAGCAACTCCATCAGGGCGGCTTCTGAAAGCCCCGTCCGCTCGCCTGGCTTCCCGTGTTGCTGGTGTCGGCGCTGATTTCATGTGCCTACTACGCCTACGTTCTGGTTTTCTGCCGGCTTATTGTCGCAGAAGAGAGCACAGCCAAGGCCGTAACGTTCGGCGCCGGATTTCATCTGCTTCTGTCCATGTGCATCTGGTAAGTCGCAGAGTGCCTAACCGGGACGTTCGTTTCTTTGGTGCTGTGCACATGTACTGCGTGTCGTTCCTATAGGTCTTCTTGCGCTTTGTTTTGCTCGTGCACGTTTCTACGGGAGTGAGAATGTTCGAAATAAATAAATACTGAACGCAATATATTTACAAATGTACACGGGGAGTCCTCCAGCCGAGATGGTGGAACACCGCAACCAACAACAACACTAGTAAAATTGCAATCGTTATCTTCAGCGCCTCGATTTATGGAGCATAATTCCTTCTTGTTCGATTGGACTTTTAACAACGTTAACAAGCTTATGTCATCTGATATCAGAGTAACTTGAGGAAGAATGTCATTGTCAACGTCACATAGCTCATTGCCTTTGCTATACGAGAACGTTGAGATCAACTACATAGATCCTGGGAAACGTGGTGCGATCGCTTTCGCATCAGGCTGATCACCTGCTCTCGTACCATCACTGCGTTCGTACGGAGCAAAAGCTTAACTTCGTAACAAACTTTAATTTGCTGCGTCTCACCACCACCGTTTAGCATGCGCTTCAACTTCTTTCTTAGGAATTCAAATGACCGTCATGTTTGTTTCCATAGTCTTTGAAATCCAAACAGCCACCTCATAGATCATCTTTCCCCCCCTCAGTCAACTAAACTCTGCACAAGTGTTTTGCGCTGTGGAATTTAGTATGATTTGTTCTTTACGTCGTACTGCTCACGTTTCATTTTACAGGTCGTACGCGACGGCAATTCCCAACGTTCCACCAGCGTACCTGTTGAGCGTGGACCAGGAGCAGGTTCTGGCCAACTGTCAAAACGAGCGCACGCGGCATGGTCTGCTCGAGATGCTGGCATCGCAGAAAGGCGTGTTCACTTGGGGGCCAGGTGGTTGCGCGTGTTACTGCGTCTTATGCCATCTCCTCAAGCCGGACAGATGCCACCACTGCTCCACGTGCCGAAGGTGAGCCCGCGTACACTGTGCAATTGAACATGGGATGTCATCTGGTGCCTATAAAATAGATTACTGCATCATTAAATGATTTTGTTAGCGGTGCATGTTTACGCTGCTTAAAAAAAAGAAGTCAAGGACCTACCCTTCGTGTGAGTCTCGTGCTCCTTTGATGTGTGAATGCTTTATGTTCATTAAGTTTTCTCGTTCTGAGGGGCGTGTCACCTTTTTAGTCCTACAGTAAATGTGTATATGGACGCGTGCGTGAAATTAGTGACCCTTCTAGAGCGGTTTTCTTCTTTGTATGTCAATCCTAAAGTGCCTACAGTATACAGAACTGAGGATTAAAATGTTATACAACCTCTCTCGCAGTTTATTGATATGCCACAACGCAGACCTCCTATAAATATTTTCGCAGATGCATCATGAAGATGGACCATCTCTGCCCGTGGTTCAACAACTGCGTCTGCTTCAGCACCTACAAGTTCTTCTTGCTCACTCTCTTCTACACGGTTGCACTGTGCCTATACGGCTTGGCCACCCTGACAGCCCACTTGGTTGAATCGTGGTCGGACGCGTGGCTTCGGAAGCCGTACACTTTCCACGTGGGCTTCCTCCTGGTCGTGGGCACCGTGCTGGCCGTCGCTCTCGGCTCCTTTCTCGTCATGCACCTTTTCATGGTGTCAAAGAACGAGACGACGCTCGAGAGGCTGCGCGACGCGACGTTTCAAGAACTCGGGAACTCGTTCGATCTCGGGAACCGCTACGAAAACTTTGTAGAGGTGTTCGGTCCACGAAAAATCACTTTGGATGATTCCAGTATTCACGAGTGTTGGTGACGGCGTCCGTTTCCCGACACGACTGCACCCCACGCGAGACGCGGTCGAGCCTCGGGCATCTGCCGTCGTGGTGAACTATTCTGCGGCTACCTACTCGATGGGGTCATCCGGTTTCGATAGCAGAGCTGACGTCGTGAATATAGAACGATAATCGATTGAGGCCTCTAGAGACTCCTCTAAGAAACGTAACACGACTGAATTTTGATGGTTTTTTTCTTTGAATTACGTTCTCATATGACTCACAATAAGCACATTGCATGCTCTTTGTTGCCCGAGCGTGGCGCTCCGTCTCCTTTTGTGCCAAGCTACACCACTTTTGTTCATTATATTTATCTTTGTTATATTATTTTGGTACATCTGCGAATCGAATAAAGGTCTCTCATAACCTTTCACGCCCCCCCCCTCTTCCCCCTTTTACCGCTTTCACCACCCCGAGCTTCGCACAGTACCAACTGAGCACAAAAAATAATTAATTTCATTTAGTAAATATGACACCTCTTTTAGGATTCCCAAGATAGCCACACCGCTATCTCGACTCCACCTCATATGTCCAACAGGTACCATGCTGTGATCCTACGACATGCGCAGACCAGTACTATACTCGTACGTAAAACCGCCTTTATGATAGGCCGCAATGAATACAGAAATGCTTCAAACGTGGAACGCACCCACTTTTGAGAAATGCACAATGAACTTATATGAAGTAACTATTTAACAAAACTTTATATATATATATATATATATATATATATATATATATATATATATATATACATAGTAGATTGTAGTGAAGAGGAATGCCCACTACCCAAGCGGCATGACACGTTCGCGCGAGGCGCGAGCTGGGACTGCCTGGTTGCTGCTGCGACGACGCCCGTATATTCGGCCAGCTCTTGCTGCTTCTGTCCTGACGCTGCTACCTCTTATCGTCTTGCGTTTACATTATATTTTGGTGGAGGCTGCTGCGGTTTACCGCGACCCTGGAATTGCGTAGCCGAAAGCTGCCGTCCGTCATGCCTGACGACGCTGTCTCCACTCCCCCCCGGGCTTCACCACCCAGGGGCTGTCCCGGTGCCCAGTTCCTGCGTGAACCCGACATCTTCAGCGGCACAGACGAGAAAGACGTTGAGGATTGGCTGGAATCCTACGAACGAGCCAGTGCTACCAACAAATGGGATGATGCCATGAAACTGGGTACCGTGATGTTTTATTTAACGGATGTCGCCAAGCTGTGGTACAGAAACCACGAGGCGGACATTCCTACTTGGACGACCTTCAAGACCTGCATCACAGCTGTTTTTGGACGCCCTGGGGTGCGCAAATTTCGCGCAGAACAATGCCTACGAAGCCGGTCCCAACAAACTGCTGAGACATTCACCAGCTACATCGAGGACATCCTCGACCTCTGCTGGCGTTTTGACCCGACGATGCTGGAAACTGACAAGGTACGACACATTATGAAAAGCATTTTCGACGACACCTTTTAAATGCTCCTCTCGAAAAACCCGGCCAGTGTCTCGGAGCTCATTGAGCTGTGTCAGAGTTTTGACGAACTCCGACGACAGTGTCTTCTCACGCGACACCCTAACGTCCCGGATGACACCCTCTCAAGCTTGACAACCACCTCTGACCATCACTCGCTGCTATCGCACATCAAGGAGTTTGTTCGCGCTGAGGTCGCTCGTCAGCTGTCGCTGCTATCAACAGCCGGCCAACCACCATCACATCTGCAAGCGAACATTCGTGAGGTCATCCAGGAGCAAGTTTGCGCGGCGCTGCCACCTGCCCGTGACACTTCGCCGTTGTCGACCCCTGTGACCTGTGCCGAGATAAATGCAGCTCTAAGCTATGCTGAGGTTGCCGCAAGGCCACCTCTGCAGACATTTAGGTCACTACCATCGGTTGTGCCCATTCCTAGGTTCACTCAGCCAAGGTCCCTCCAAAGTAGTGGACAATGGCGTACACCCGACAATCGGCCGATATGCTTTGCCTGTGGGTTGCCTGGCCGCATAGCGCGATACTGCCGCTGGCGTGTCCCTGCCTATCAGCAGAACTACCCCCAGAGCTTCGAACCTGTCTCTTATGCGCCACAGCGCCCTTCGTTCGCAGGCTCCCAGCATCCCGACCAGATGTCATCGTACGCCGACCACCACCCACCTGTTAACTGTCGCTCGCCATCACCTCGACGCCGCTCGCCATCGCCGATGCGTCGTCGTCCTTCATCGCCGAAGCGGGAAAACTGATTGCCGCAGTTCCAGAGGCAGGAACTGCGACACCCGCGAAAACACCAAGGCCTCCCTCTTCACCGACGAATGTACTGGACGTATATGTGGACGGCGTCGCTGCACTCGCTCTCGTCGACACTGGTGCCGCAGTTTCAGTGATCAGTGCCACACTCTGCTGCTTGCTCAAACAAGTTATGACGCCACAAGCAAGTATATCGCTTCGTACAGCAAACACAGAGCATGCCACGCCGGCCGCATATACTGCTCGCATTGCGATTGACGGCCTTATCTATGTCGTCAAATTACTGGTGTTAATTCCTGCTCCCATGACCTCATTTTGGGCTGGAACTTTCTCTCCGCTAATAAGGCAGTCATCGACTGTTCGCGCGCTGAGGTGGCATTTGAAGTGTTTGGCGACCCTACTTTACACGACGCTGTTGAAACCGGGGACAAACTATTTGTTGCTGAAGACGTTACGATACCGCCACACTCTTTCGCCCTTGCCAAGGTGTCTTGCAACGTGCTCGCCGAGTCAAGTGCCCTTTTCACGCCATCTGCCGTTTTCGTTCGTCGCAACTTTTCGCCGCTACCTCATGCCCTTTTGGAACTTCATGACGGTGTCAGCAGAATGCTCATCTAGAATATGCTGTCATCTCCTGTAACACTACTTCGGGGCGAGTGCGTCGGGCGTGTTTACAGTTTCGACCCTTCTGCAATTATTGACATGCCAACTGGTTCTTTCGCCAAACACGAAATCGCTGGAATAACGTGTGCCTCTACGCCGCAGAACACTAGACCTGGCATACTGAGCAGCTCCATCGCCGACACGTTAACCGTTTCGCAACGTGCTCAGCTTCTACGACTCCTGAACAAGTTCCGTTCTTCCTTTGTCTGCCAGCATAGTCCCCTCGGCCGCACATCGTCTGTGTGTCACCGCATCGACACGGGCACCAATGCACCACTGTTTTTTTTGCGTGTCCACGACAGAGCGCCAGGATATCAGTGACCAAGTAGCTGACATGCTCAAGCATGGCGTCATCCAGCCTTCGAATAGCCCCTGGGCATCTCCAGTCGTTCTCGTTAAGAAGAAGGACGGGTCAATTCGCTTCTGTGTTGACTACAGTCGTCTAAACAAAATCACTCGAAAGGACGTTTACCCCTTACCGAGAATCGACGATGCCCTTGACAGCCTCCAAGGGGCGGAGTTCTTCTCTTCTATGGACTTACGGAGCGGCTACTGGCAAGTCCCTATGGTGCCTGAAAATCAGCCTAAAACGGCCTTTGTCACACCTGATGGCCTTTACGAATTCCGCGTCATGCCTTTCGGTCTTTGCAATGCGCCCGCAACCATCGAGCGGATGATGGACAATCTTTTGCGTGGCCTGAAGTGGAACATGCCTGTGCTACTTAGATGACGTCGTTATATTTTCGCAAGATTTTCCCACGCATCTCTGCAGGCTAGATGAAGTACTACAGTGCCTAACTAACGCCGGCCTTCAGCTCAACCTGAAAAAATGCCGCTTCCGTGCAAGTCAGCTCACGATCCTCGGCCATGTTGTCTCTAAAGACGGTATTCTTCCTGACGCCACCAAGCTTCAGACAGTTGCAGAGTTCCCTAAACCCTCATCTTTGAAGGATCTGCGAAGCTTCCTTGGCCTCTGCTCATATTTCCGCCGCTTTATTCAGAATTTTGCGATGATCACCGCCCCCTTGACTGAACTTTTACGGAATGACTCGAAGAGTTACACTTGGTCACCCGCCTGTGATGATGCCTTCAAAAAGTTGCGCCACCTGTTAACCTCACCGCCAATCTTGCGTCACTTCGACCCGACTGCTCCGATTGAGGTGCACACCCATGCAAGCGGTGTTGGGCTCGGCGCCGTTCTCGCGCAGCGCAAATTGGGATTCCAGGAGTACGTAGTCGCTTACGCAAGCCGTACCCCTACCAAAGCGGAGAAGAACTATTCTGTAACAGAGAAGGAGTGTATGGCAATTATTTGGGCTCTAGGTAAATTTAGACCGTACCTATATGGTAACTCTTTCGACGTTCACCGATCACCATGCACTTTGTTGGTTATCCACGTTGAAGGACCCCTCCGGCCGTAGTTGGCTGGGCTTTGCGGTTGCAAGAGTTTGACATGCGCGTTGTCTACGGGTCTGGCCGACGTCACACTGATGCCGACGCGCTATCGCCTTCACCTGTATCATTGGAAAGCTCTGCTTGTCTATCTGCCGTGGACGAAACGGTTGCGTTTCCAGCAAACTGCGACATGGCATCTGAGCAACGTAAAGATGACTGGATCAACGCTCTTCGGTGATTTCTATCAGACCCATCGACTTCTTTATCTTCTCGAACATTGCGCCGTCAAGCGGTTCCCTTTGAGATCCGCGATGACCTCCTTCACCGCAGGAATTACAAGTCTGACGGCCAAAAGTGGTTACTGGTCATACCTCGCCATCTTCGTGCTGCAATATGTTCGGCTTTCCACGCTGACCCTCAGTGCGCACATGCGGGCATCTTCATAACATACGCTCGGCTTTCCTCCCGGTTTTATTGGCGAGGCATGTACACCTTTCTGCGCAAGTACGTTCAGTCATGCCCGCAGTGCCAACGACGGAAAGCTCTGCCTCAACACACCTCTGGTCCGATACAGCCAATCCCTTGCCCAGCCAGAACTTTCGACCGTATTGGATCGATCTGTACGAACCTCTTCCATTCACGGCTTCCGGAAACCGTTGGATCGTTGTCGCTGTTGACTACTTGACGCGATACGCAGAAACAGCCGCTTTGCCTGCTGCCACAGCACGCGACGTATCATCTTTCCTCCTGCGGAACTTCATTCTCCGTCGTGGCGCACCGCGTGAACATCTCAGCGACAGAGGACGTGTGTTCCTCTCTGAAGTCGTCAACGCACTCCTCGACGAATGCCGTATCATTCAACAGACTACCACTGCCTACCATCCCCAAACGAATGGCTTGACGGTTAGATTCAACCGTACCCTTGGCGACATGATATCTAAGTATGTTGCCTCAGACCACTCCGATTGGGACCTCATTCTGCCTTTTCTGACATACGCCTACAACACTGCTCCACAGGAGACTACGGGCTTTTTACCATTTTTCCTGTTATATGGCCGAAACCCTTCCACCACACTAGATACCATTCTGCCCTACCACCCCGATTCCTCCGAGTCTACGACAATCTCTGAAGCTGCCCGCCGCGCCGAGGAATGCCGTAAGCTCGCCCAGTCGTTCACAACCATCGACCAATGGAGACAAAAATCTCGGCGTGACGATAACCACCCGTAACCTAACTTCGTTCCGGACACCCTTGTGTGGCTTTGGAATCCAGCTGTCCCTACAGGTCCTTCTTTGAAACTTGTTTCAAATACGAGGGACCCTACCGCGTTGTCTCGCAGACTTCACCTGTTAAAAACATCATCGAACCCGTGACGCCATCCACAGACCAGCGCTTTCGGGGTCGTGAAACTGTTCACGTACAGCGGATGAAACCATATTACGATCCGCTCGTACTCTGTTCTCCGTGAGTTGCCAGGATGGCTCTCTTTCTGACGGGGAGAATATGTAGTGAAGAGGAATGCCTACTACCCAAACGACATCGACACGTTCGCGAGAGGCGCGAGCTGGGACGGCCTGGTTGCTGCTGCGACGACGCCCGTACATTCGGCCAGCTCTTGCTGCTTCTGTCCTGACGCTGCTACCTCTTATCGCCTTGCATTTACATTATAATATATATATACAGACTCTTTGAGCGTCATTCACGCTGGACCCGACGTATTGTATGCAAGAAGTGTCTTATTTTCAGCTGGTGGATCAGCAGGCTGGTCAGTGAACCTACCAGCTGGAAACGTTAAGTAAAGATGCTGCCGTAAAAAATGTCTCTTTCTCGCATATATATATATATATATATATATATATATATATATATATATATATATATATATATATATGACGCTATGATGAATGGGTGACGTGGCCTGGCTCATACCCCATGTTTATTCTACTGACTTCTTCCTCCTCTGCTTCTACCAACCGTCGCTACCTTCTTACGTCACATGATTCTCCCTCCCCCCAAAAGAATGCGCGAGCTACAATTTAGAAAGCATGAACAAATAGAGTCTTATAATAAAAAAAATAATGCAAGAAAATGCAGAAGTTCCATGCCACACGGCGGTTCCATGCACTTGCACAAAATGTTCACAGGAAAGGCAGTCCGGTGATATCTAGGAGACCTCAGGTGGGCGAGGTTGGCTGTTCCGTTCTGGAGAGCATAACCATGCCTTCAGCGTTAAAAAGAATGATGGCACAACCTGTTTAGTATTGAGGAACGAACAAGGTTGGGAGTCCTTGTAGCGTTGGAAGGTCGGATGTCTCATGCGTTGGATTCTGAGTCGTGGCTGCGACAAACGCTTTGCTTCTAAAATGCGTGCTTCTTGACGGATTGTGACGGCGTGATGCCTGCGGGCTGGCAGTATGCAAGAAGTGCTTCTGCATCTTTCTTGGCGTTTTCCGTGGTGTTGAGGTCTGTGTAACTGCAGGCGCAGGGAGCGTCTCTGGTGACTTTCCTCTGTGCGAGAAAATTTGAACTCTTAGAATACTTTTTGGGTTAGAGATCTTATTTTCCACTGTTCTTCAATTGGTGAGTGTGCTTCCGTTGAATTTCGCATTCGTCGATGCCTTCGTTGCAGTCTATTTTGTTGTCGCATGAGGTTGCGCGCTTGGCTATGCTTGCTTTGCTGATGCTGCTCAGGAGATGGCTGTAGTGGCAAGCCTTCCGGAATGGGACATTCATTTACTTTGAGGTTTGACGCGTCCTGTAAACAGCTGACGCATGGTGAACAGGTTTCTTGCTTATCGGGCATGGTTGGTGGTGCGCCATAATTGCTAGCCTGCTCTTCAGAGGCTTCTGTGACGTGGTTCATTACGGACGCTTCTGAAAAACAACTGTGTACGAGGTTTGATGTATGATTTGCTTCTGAATTGGTTGGATTCTTGTATTGGTGACCACTGTATGAGGGTACCACATGTGACGTCGCATCACCAGGTTGAAAATGCAAATTTTGGCAAGTTTTCGAGGCCGCGGAAATGAACTTTTGCGACAAAAAACATTCAGAGTTGGCAAATAGTTCATCGCGGGCTTTTTTTTCGCGGCTCACTATGAATGGTTCTTGCGCCTGATAGCATGCGACGTTCGATGCGTCTGAGCCTTCTGTGTTTGGAGTTTCTGGTGGCTGCGCACTGGACGGCAACATTGCAACAGGAGTAGTTCGGTAAGGTTTTAGTTGTGAATGGCCCTCCTTCTGTGCAACTAACGATGCGAGCTGTTCTGACGCATGAATCTGGGTGGTAAGTCCAAGGCTTGGCGTAGCATCGTCCGAGCTCCGCAGCTCTATCCCGACCAGTGTGAGCATGCTAGATGTGAGATGGACATTGTGAGTCACGAAAGAGCCAAGCGATGGAAAACCAGGAGGCGGGCCAAGTCTGCGAGATGGGGAGTAAGCTGCTCCAATGCGTGAAGACTGATTTTCACTCTTTGAGTCATCTTGGTATTGTTTGGTATTTTCCCCATGTGTCAGCTGGTCTACCATGAACAAGGCGTCCTTATGACACGAATAGTGACCGTTAGAAGCCTTTGAAGAGCTGCGTCGTAGAAAACTAGGTGGTGGGCCATGTATGCGATACGAAGCATGAAAGGCATCAGTAGGGTGAGCGACGTCTCGTGTCGTATGTTGGTGCCGCGACTTTGAAAATGCCGAATTTCGTGAAAAGAAACCTGGTGGAACGCCACGTTTCTTCAAAAATAAGCGTGGGCTGTGACGGCCGAGTGTGGTTGTACGCAGATGGTCGCTAATGAGGAAGTCCTTGTCGTAATCGTTAAAACGGGCAACCATCTCTTCCCTGATCTTTTGCCATGATTCGTCGTTTTCGAATATGTGTGCCAGGTAAAACTTGAATGCCTCACCGGAGATGTAGTCAGTGAAGTTGGTGATCATTTCCCGTTCCGACCATGATGCAGCGACGGCATGAAGCTCGAGCAGGTTGAACCAGTCCTGTACGGGTCCGTCGTCCGCTGATCCGGTGTACTTAGGGATGTCAAGGTCGTCTGATCCTGCTGTCATGATGCTTGGTTATCTTGGTGGTCCGCGTTCTTCTGTGGTCCGCGTTCGGTTACTGCGTCTCGCTGAGGTCTTCGATGATGATGGCCGGGCGATGAAGTGGTTGCGAGGTCTTCATCCTGTCGACTCGTGTGACGCTATGATGAATGGGTGACGTGGCCTGGCTCATACCCCATGTTTATTCTACTGACTTCTTCCTCCTCTGCTTCTACCAACCGTCGCTACCTTCTTACGTCATATATATATATATATATATATATATAAATATATATATATATATATATATATATATATATAATTTGAAACCTTTGACTATTTCGCCTGCGGGACAAAGCACCAAATATCCAACAGCAGCCACAGACAGTGCGCCTAAGATCTACCCCTGCGCGCATTCCCTCTGCATGCACCATCTTTACCAGGACAGCAGGACAGCGAACAAAGCTCACACCAGTCTTGCCAGTTCTCCTATCATAAAATTGGCGATGAAAATCTGCCTAAACCGTACACGTTTTGGGTCAATAAGAAATGTTACACGTCAGGGGTGGTAACCTGCAGCCCGGCGGCGGAATGCGGCCCGTGGAGCAGTAATATGTGGTCCTCAGCACGACGTCAAAACTTGCTATCTCCTTGTCACAGGCCGAAACCATTATCCACTTCATTTCTAACACGCTTGTTGGGCATGCCCCAGGAAATAAGCTGAGCAGATGAAGCCCTAGCAGTTCTGACATCAAGTGGGATTTTGATAAGTAACCTATCTTTGTAACCGACCCTTCTGAACGGTCGCAGCCAGAACGCCCTTCCTGTGTGCGTTTTTGCTTTCTCCTGAGTGCACGTGCGTTTTTTTTCTCTCCCTCTCTACACCCTCTTTCTTGGCCTTATTTCTCCAACCCCAGTACTGGGTAGCAAACCGGATGCCAATATCTGGTCAATCTCTCGGCCTTCCTTTTCTCTCTCCCTCTCTCTCTCTCTTCCTCTTTGAAACCTTTTGACATGTATCCTTAAAGTTAACATGATATCTGTTCCAGCTTAGATGCATAATTGTCTACTCCCAAAATTTTTCTCTTCAGCAATAAAGCCCCTTCTCTCACACCCCGGACCACACAATGTCACCGTGATTCGACCCGGCCTTACGCCTCAAAACGTTGTTGACTCCTGCTATAAGTTCCGTCGTCGGTGAAGTTCGACTATGCGAGTGGACGCAATGCCATTGGAGGGGGGAGTTCATGCATCATTTTATTAACTTAGAATTGGCCGAATCTTACCTCTGATCAGCATTATTTTTTTACCATGGCCTGTAGCTCCAGCCCGTGTGCTTCTCGGACAGTTAAAACAAGCATCGAGGAACTGAATGATTCCCCCTTCCGGCTGTTCATGCGTGAACTTTAGGCCTTTTGAACGAAAACTAAACAACTTTGAAATAATCCAGGCGCATTTATTTTACTCGTGAGGCTCTATGCCCCCTTAGCACCACCAGGCAATTGTTCACATATCTAAACGTTTTTTGCTCTAAAAGTCTGATTATTAGGCACTGCAATGCTTCTTTCATAGTTTGCTGAAATCATTGTGCTTAAAATGGGAGCTATGCTGCCAGTACACTTTGCATCTGTCTTAAGAACTGGTCTTTAAAAAAGTGTCTTGGCAAGATAAGAGTTACATAATGGTCACGTGATTGCGGAGGAAAATAAACAAGTAGTGGGGATAATTAATTACTTATTGGGGGCATTTGTACTCAGGAAAACTCCGAATACAGATAGGCTCTAAAAGACTTTCTAGAAAAAGCAATTTAAAAAAACTTCCAGTCAAATGCCCGGAAGAGCTGCGAAAGTTCGGCGAGTCTGACTCCTCGATAGCATGCTTTACGTTCCTGAGAATGTCAGGCTGAAGAATAAAACTTAGAACTTATACCAGAACAATTAGATGAAATACGCAATCACTTCAGGGCGATCCACAAGTTTCTACGTCAGTCACGCGTCCAAGGGCTTTGTAGGGAACAAGCGACGCTGCTTCACCGGTAAAGAATTGACTCCGCATACAGGCCGGCTTGGTCATTCAAGACTGTGTGAGGCGTCTCCCCGTTTTGTGTCTTTTGTGGTGACATTGGCGGCATCGAACATTCTATTTGACTGCGCTCGAAGTTTGACAGAGAAAGAACAAAGATGGTACACAACTTGCAGAAAGGTTCTCTCAAGCACAGGACCTATGAAGATGTCATTTTTCCCGGAAGGACCCATGGCGGCGAGGAGGAGTGTGTAATGGATCCTGATGTCGTTCCATCAGACACTGGGCTGAGTGACATTTGGTGATGAACCCCTATAATTCAAGAGATGTTCAGGCGGAACAATTGCCGGTCATTTATGCCAGGCTAACCTCGCCTTTGCAGCATATCACAGCCACCACCTCCTCCATTACATCGTACCGCTACCCGCGAGCACATCAGCCGAGCTCCCTTCAGGCCACAGGATACCCAACCCATGGCCGAAGAGATGGAGGTTGTACAAAACACCTATTTGTCACTACCTCGACACTAAAGACTGGAGTGACGGGTGTAACCTCCAACGCACCCAAAACCGACTAAAGAAGGAAGCGTGTCATACGCCCGAAAGCAACATACACGGAACATTAATGCACCACCTCTATCCAACGAAATATGGATAGATGTGCCCGCACTGCAACGTACCGGATGTCTCGCACTTGCTCTTGGAATCTCAATGTTATGCAAACAGCACAATGCGACCGAAGAGGAGGGTGAACTAAGCACCAAAAACGAATCACGACTACCTAACCGAAACATGTGGAAGGCCAAGCTCGTCCTCGAGGACCCAGAAGACCAGTGACAATTCGTCGCCAGTGCCAAGAGGGCAGTCGAAGCCAGAGGTTTCCGGGACTAGAGGGAACCCGTAGGGTGGCAGGCAACACTGCAGGTTAGTGCAACCATGTACTTCGTTCTGTCGAGCACTAGGCAAGACGTGCGACTGTACATGTTTAACCAGTGCCTGGTGGCCGAACTTCTCTGCCTGCCACAGCAGCGGCAGATGCTCAACTATTTCACCAAGGCTGTGGTGGATTAAGGTAAGCTTCGGGGCATTCGCAGAACCTTATGGGGCTACCCTTCCGGATGAGTAACCAGAAGCAACCGAAAGCCACGTTGGTGTACTCTTCTACCCATTGAGAAAAACGGGTGGGTTCTGCGGTCGGCACTGGGAATCGAGCACGGTACCTCCCGCATTGGTAGTGGACGCTCTAACCATGTAGCCACCGCTGAGGCGAATGACATCGGGCTCGGAACACTGTTTCGGCATTAGATGCTTATTTATCTCTGTCTTTCGGCATCAATGGAAAATGCAAAATCTGACTTCGAGGGATTTTCATTTTTCCGAAAAAATTCAAGCACTTCATCAGAGTTCCGAACCACAAAAGGATCAGTGACATTTAATGCCACACAAATGTCGCTGGAGTAATCCAGAAGTTTCATTGTGCCGCTTAACCTCCTCTGTGACATTGTGACAACTGAACGGTCGGGAACATGGTCTTTATGAATTTTTACCGTGAAAAAAAAAACTCATAGGAGTCTTTGTTAGCAGCAAATACTTTTTTTCAGACAACACAAATTGAACTCTTAGCACTATGCAGCGGTCTCGTGCCAGCAGCAACTTACATATTTATCAAGTTTTGTCCACATTTACATTACATTTACATCTAGTATCATCCCCTATACTTTCCCTGGCATCATTATCTGTTAGTTCTCATTATTAATATGTGTTTGACAGAGAAAGCGAGCCCTTAAATTTACACTTCTTTCTTACGATGCCAGCGCCTGCTTTTTATTCTTGGCTTAGGCAATGTTTGCAGCTTTGAAGTGCTTCGGAATCGCTTCTTTTGCTTTCTCACAGTATATTGACATATATATAACGAGAAATGCACCTTTTTAACGCTTAGCAGCCGGGAAAGCAAATATTTGCAACTGTAAAATTCGTTCCCACGCTCTAATGATGCATAAAAAAACCGTGATGTGCACTTAGCACAAATTTGACAAACTTTGACAGTACTGTGGCCTGGCGACCCTTTACGGAGTAGAAATGTCCAAAGAAATGCAGCAGAATTTGACATTGAGTGTTACCTTTTTTTCTATCACAAAACATGCTGAGTGAGCACTCTTTTTCCTGATGCAGGTGAAGGATCAGGAGAGAAAGAGGGAGAAAGAACTATTTATAGAAGAGCAGAGAGTTTAACCGCGATATGCGAATGGCTGACTCGGCGTGGGGAAGGGAATTGAATGTAGGGAGAGAGAGAAAATCACATAAGGTGTTGAAATAGAATAAAAGATGATAGAAGACGTCCTCGTCGCATGTGGACGCAGCTGTTGTTATCTTTTCAGGCCTCCCTGTGTGTTTCTTTTCTCAACTGCAACAGCAAGAGAAATGTATAAGCATATAATGAGGAGAGAAGGGCCTTATTGATGCCTTTTTTTTGCTGTCAAAACGGTACGTATGCAGACTTTTCGGGATACGACTAAGATAGGAAGTGTGCAAGCTTGGACGATGTATAAGCAGCCTTATTTCTTGCAGCAATGCACCCAAATGCATTGTGACATTCACTTCATGAAGGTAGTTTTTGTTTAAAGCGTCTTATGTAACCATTTTACTCAAAACCGAGTTTCGCTTTACACATTTGAATTTCGCGCGTAAGGAACACTGGTCTGGAGGGCATCATTGCATGAAAGACCGCGGTTTTCCCTTTGGCTTGCGACAAAGTAGACTCACTGCTTTATTTTAGTCATTGTATTACTTTATTGATACGCATTTTTGAATACGGCGTAGTGGGCGAAACAGGTGCTTAGATGACAGTTGATTGAAAGACAGGGCCTTTGAGATTTGTATTTTTATACAGGACAACGCAGAGAACACAGAGTTTCATACAATAATACCTAGAGGGGAATCTGGCGATAGTGTCTACGTGGGCCCCTTCAGCAGCGCTTGTACCCTCGTGGGAGTATAGTGTACTAGAATATTCTAGTACACTATAATGGGACTTATGGGAAGTACACGCTTCGGATCTGCTTCGAGTGGATCACGTTCTTGAATTTCCCGACACTTGTTTGCTGTATGTAAAACAAAGTAATTTGAATGCATGTCTAACCGAAACTCGCTAAATTTTTTCTACACAAACTTTATTGCAAAAGGTTCTTGTGACTAGGTGGCAAAAAGTAAAACCTGGACAAATTTAACCACTACGGTGCGCATTGCTCTGCCATAGCGTTCGAGATTTGGCATCAACAAGTGTAAATAATTATTCTTCAAAACATTTCAAAACGAACACTTTTGTTTTGCCTTCGAAAGTACGTAATAATTATTTATGTAAATAACAGTGCAGTATTAAGTGAGAAACACTTAACGTTTTTTCTGCTGCGATGTCAAGTGGTCTGCCCTCAACGCACCTCTCGTTTTGTTGTGAAGTCGAATCGAAAGAGAGTGCTGGTGCGTCGACTTCATGTCGCCATTGTTTTGCACTTAATTTCAACGACTTTTGACCAGACGCGCTAAAAACAAACGTGAACGCGATGTAATGCCCTGCATTAGCATGGGACGCTACATCTATGCACAGCAGTGAGTAGACGACGCTTCGCTCATACTGTCAATCCAGCGTTGCAGTAAATTGAGAGGCCTAGCAAGTTTCAGCTTCTTTTAACAACAAAGGCGCAGCTTCAGTCAATCGCACCCACACCACTACCAACTCCACACAAAGAACGAAACTGTAACTGTTGAAAAAGATTCGTAGACAGTTTGCTGGCTAGTATGATCCTATTCGAAGCCTGCAAATATTTCCTCTGAGGCACGCAGGAAGGAAAGGTTCCTTTCCTTCCTCCGTGCTCTGAGGGTACACGATTGCAGCGTCAGATTCCTCTCTAGGCATCATTGTATGAAACTATATAGCGGAGAACGCCGTCTCATTAAAAAAAATAGAAAAGAAAGTACAACTGTTGAAGTGTGCACCTTCTATTATAAAAATATTGGTATTGTAGGCACATACACATTGTCACTTTTTTTTAAACTAAGAGAAGTTTTGGTTTTAAAGATGACAGCTAGCGTCAACATAACGTCACGGTAAACAATTATAGAGGGTGACACCTGCGCCTCGTGGGCCACAGCGCGCGCGCGCTGCAAAAACAGAAGTGTGGTCGCCGGAAGTATCGCTGTTTGAACGAAATATGAATCAGCCGCTGGCTTCCGCGGGAGTTACCTCGGTGCCTCAGAAGTGACTAGGTAGCCCACAAACACCTCATTCTCGTTTAGGTGCTTCAGCATTCGATTCCGTTGTTGCGTTGCTCCTTGGGCCAATGAAACCAAAAAGCGAGCGCAAGTGGTAGTGTGTAGGTGTTCTGTGGCGAGCAGTGAGCGACCACTTTTCAGCGGCTACGGTGTAAGGTTTGTCAGCTTTCTTTTCTCTTTTAGTTCATTGTTTTTTCACCAATTGATTAATTGATTGATTGATATGTTGGGTTTGTTCTCCCAAAACCATCATGTGATTATAAGAGACGCCGTAGTGGAGGGCTCTGGAAATTTTGATTACCTGGGCTTTAACGTGCGCCCAAATCTGAGCACACGGGCCTAAAGCATTTCCGCCTCCATCGGCAATGCAGCCGCCGCAGCCGGCATTCGATCCAGTGACCTGCGGTGCTTTTTCACCAATTGGCAAGCGTTTTTCTGCGCGCGAAACCGCTCTCATTAGACATTGTTCGGAGTATAATGACCACAAAATTATCTTTGCCGGCCAAAGCCGAGTACGTACGGCAAAGCCCGTCTTTGCTGTACGTACTCGGCTCTCCAGAGCGGAGAGAGGGGCTAGTTGGGCTAGATCACTTCGTACTTTGCAGAGAGTGCTCTGCAAAGTGCTCTCTGGCACTGAGTCCCTGTCGAACTCGAAGGAGCGACCTCGACAATCTCGTAGCTCACTCGGCCGCTGTACTTAGTAACCTTGCCTGTGCTCATTGGTGCTTGTTTTCTTGGCGTCTGTTGGTGCAGTGACCTGGCTGTACTTGGACCATTTCGGGCTTGCAGCTTACCTTGGTCGCGACTTTATCTGCCAGTGATGCCAAGGACACACCAGGTGATCTGCTTGAAAATTCCAACTTTTCTTGCTTGGTTGTGGTAAGCATCGCCGGTTGGACCTCATGGCAAAATGTTTGCATAATAGTGGATCTCTTTGTTTTCGTTTTACTAACTCATCAGAAATGAAATCAGTATACGATTTCAACTGTGTTACTCATTCGACAGTAGTATGCAAAGCGTCCACCACATTAGGGCACCGAATGTGAGAGCGGAACAAAATTTGCTTTAGGAAATATGGTACGATACGAAGAATTGGTAATGACCATTACGTAAACATGAAATAGGAGGGTTGCACATGAGCGTGGCCCACGAGGTGGCGCCAGCGTCGAAGAGGCAACGTATCCATCTTTGTGGTCTCCCTCCCTGCCGCCGCGGGCAAGCAGTCGCAGAACTTACACTAGTACGTGGGTGTTATATGGTACACTCACGGCTGCGCGCCTGTGCAAGATTCCTGACCTGTGCTCATAATGGTGAACTGTGCCTTATTTGGTTGCTACAATCACTCGAGTAAGATGGCTGGTCATGACAACGCGTCTGATGTCGGCTTTTTTTTTTCACGCCTAAAATGATTATAGACCAATCGAAAAGGTTTGAATGGTTCAGCCACACACTATGCTGCGTGTGCGTTAAACATTTCATTTCATTTCCGGTAAGTGTTCAGAACCTATGCAACATCATAGAGGCTCGATTTTGTGGTGAAACACTTGGGTTTTCGCGACGTGCGCTATGAAGCTTTGTTTACGCAGCAAGAGAGACGAGCGCGCGGACTACGACCGCGATCGCTGCTTATCACCGGTATCATTCAGGTAGGTGTGGCGTGTTACTGATTTCGGAGTGTTAGTAAACAGTCAGTGACGCAGTGCGTTCTCGTTTACCCATGCTTTAAAGAGCCGAGCACATTAACGTGGATCAGTTACAATCGAGACCGTATGTGATTTCTGAGTGCGCAACTGCCCGACGCGCGTGATTGGACCGTGCAGCAAAGAGCATTTTTTATTGCAAGCGGCTTGGGCTCAACCATGAACAAACTATGCCAATTGTATCACCTCACATGCTCTTGCAAATGGTGAAGCCCTTCCACACAAAGAATTCGGGAAACGACACCACCGCGGTGAAAAAAAAAATTTGTCCGAACACTGAGCAAGAGGAACCAGTTTTGTTTCCGTCGACGACGTGGCGGCTGTCTCCGAGGTCTCTAACTCGATGCTGTTGGACCCATCCGCTAGAGACATAGTTGTGGAAGTCCATCAATTTACAGGCTTTAAGCTCGTCCCTTGTTGCAAAGCTTGGGCCGCCAACAAGGTGGTCCTTAATGTCCGTGAGCTTGATGCGGGATTAAGACTTCACATCCCACACAGCTTCATCGCTGCTGAAGTCGAACAGGTCAATATCCGCCGCAAATGTGAACCTTATGTTCGTAGCGAAGTTTCGCCGGACTTCGGAAGTCACGCGCGTAAGCACTCAGTGGAATTTCACCACGTTTGTACCGTACGTAGTGGCACGCACACAACCTCTCACTGCCGCTCGCCGCTTCAAAAAGGGTGTGCTTAGACCACTGACATGGCGGTAGAGGCAAACGCCGCTAGCGCCTCAAGCGGATGACGTCACGTGACACCCTCCTATAGATATGTTCCCATTCAACGTGAACTTGGTTTACAGCGCGACACCAGAAACACGGACACAAGGAAGCAGGCAGGCAAAAGAGAAAGAGACTCCAGAGCCCTCCACTATGCCGTCTCATAATCACATGGTGGTTTTTGGATGTTAAACCCGACATATCAATCAATCTATCGCGAAAGAAATGACAGCATTTTGCACTAACGAGCTCATACCAGTGCCGTCCTGTCTTTTCTTTTTTCTTTTTTCTCTTTTGCTCCTTCCTTGTGTCTGTGTTTTTGATGTTTCACTATAAACCAAGTTCACGATAATTCCCAGCCAAGTGGCCCAACTTTCTGTCTTGCCAAGATATGTCCCTAAATGGACTGATTTTCTGTGGCTGGTCTATCTTTGCTTATATGTTGCTTTGTTGCACTTGGTTCTGTGTACACTTTCTGTGTACTTTTTTCTTAACTATTAGCATTCTTAAATGCATCTTGAGATGCGCAACATTACTGCCTCCACGGTAAATGGTTTCTGCGGAAGCTCACAAGGCCAGAACAGGCTCAATGTAGGCTAAAATGAATTTTCTTAACACCGAAGCTGCTTAAGCCTGCCATAAAAAGCTTTGGACGGCACAAAAAGCTATCAACCTCGTTAACCATTGACTCACCCAAAGATAAATACCGTGGAGGCACGTTTCAACATTGCTGAAGCATCTGTGCGGAGCGCTTAAGCGGTGCATACGAGAAAATAACTAGGGAACTGGAAAGGCAGCGGCCACTGTGTGGAAACATCTCCCACTCCCCCCCGAAGTGACGGAAGCCCTGAGCAAACGACGACATGCCCATAGATTTATGGGAGGTGCGAACACTGTATTTCAGTGAGAGTTTCTGTCCCTGGAGCTAGGGCATCCGTTTTGTGTCTGCGACTCACTGTGGTTTAACTCGCTCAAGCCTCTCTTCGTGGAGAAGCAGCCAACAACACATAGCCTTGAAACTACCTACAAGGAAGCAGATCAAACTTAAAAGTCAGCCAGATTCACTGTTTCAGGCCTTGCATGACTTAGCGGTAGCTTTGCCACTTTTTTACACTTCACACTTTTATTTTTCTGATGGTGGTCATCGTAGCTTCATGCTGCGAGTGGTAGGTCACAATCTTATCCTTTCTGGTTGAAATGTTTCTAAGAACTTTAAACAGAGGAACTTCTGTACTCTGCCACCTGAGCCTTGGTTTAATTGAAAAGACCTGCTTGAGATGGTTTAAATACTGGTGGTGGCTAGTGATCTTCATATAGTCTGCTAGAACATGGTTCTCATGCGACAAACCTTTAGTAATGGCAATGCGAGATGGATTTGTTTAGTATGTGTAGCTTCTACACTTAAAATGTGGACAAATAATGATTTCTTGTAAATACTTACTTCATTCTCTCTGTGGTAGTTTTCTTTGTGATGTACATTAATTTTTTTTCTTTTTGACAGTGGAAAAAAATCTTTGTACTCGGCTGTGATTGGGGACAAGATTCTTAAAGTCAAGTTTAATTATCGTTCAGCCTGAGGATTTCTCGTAGCACCGATATTAGCATGTTCATCCATTAGGCTTGCCTCTCATGACGCCAAATATATGTGATGTATTAATGTAGTTTACTAGCAGCTTTGCAAGTTGAGAGTAAACTTTGCAAGTTGAGAACAAATCAAACACTCTACATCGACGAGCCACCGAGACAACCTTGTGACTTGGCCGCACTTTCACTGCAGTCTGAGAAGCTTAATACATTAAATTTGTTTAAGTCGTTATTGGTGCTAAATTCATAATTGGCCATCGTAAATACTCTGTAGAGTGTGGAAAAAAGGCTTCAAGGAGAGTAGAGCTTCCTATTCACAAGTAGAACAAGAGAGATAGCATGATGAGTCTCTCTTTGCTTAGTTTCCTCATTGGCCTTGGCTTTGCTTCTCATTTTACGCCACAGTTGTTGCTACTAGAAAAGGAACATATGGGTCCTTAACATTGACTGTAAATCATTAAATCGCAAACAAATTTAAGAAATTTCTGTGGGCTTTCGTAGGTACAAGCTAGACTGCTGACCCGAACGTGGCGGGATCGTAGCCTGGCCGCGGCCGCTGCATTTCTGATGGAGGCAAAATTGTTTGAGGCTTGTGTACTTCGATTTAGGTGCAGTTTAAAGAAACATAGGTGGTCGAAATTTGCGGAGCCTTCCACTACGACACCCCTCATAACCGTATAGATTAATATTCTATGCACAGATGCACTTCTAGCTGATTTAAGTGCATTGTCATCAACGACTGCTATAACGAGTGTCTAGCCACTCCGGGTTAGACCAGACACCCTCAGTTCTGAACTGATTCACCACCTTCTGAGGGCACGTTCCTGAACATTATGGACATACCATGCCCTCTCAATTGCTGCAGGCTCCCCAAGGTGCTGCTGCCTCCAGCTCTGCTTCAAAGACGGCCAACTGCCAGCACAGCCTCGCACATCGTGGTCGCCTGGCAAACGAGCCAGTTAATTTGTACGTCGCTTCAGCATGGCCACTGCCGAATGGCTCACCTCATGGCCTGGAAGACTCTGAAAAAGACAGGCTAGGTCACGTAAGTAAACGCAGTTTGCACTAACACCTTCTGTTCAGGTACTACCAGTTGGCTTTGCTTTATGAGGTTTCTCATGTCTGCATCTGCTAGTTGGCAGTGTCGACATGAGGACTTAGTTCATTTCTCTATTCATGAAGTCAAAGTTTTTCCTAAGGGAAACTCTTTAGTTTGTTTTAACTTTCAATGAGTGTGTAAAAAAACTCTCTCAGGCAGTAGAATTACAGTGGCAGAATTCTTGTTTAGATTGGTTGAGAGAATTTGCTACTGGGGGAGTGTTGCAGTATGTGAATGTGCAAAAGCTGCTAACCTACAGAGTAATGCATGAGACCCAGGTTATTGAGGGGTTCTTTTCATGGCAAGTTAGTTAATGTGTGATGTCTGTGATCCTACAAAGCAAATGGGTGTCCAATATGATGATCGTTTGAGAGTGCTTTTTTTATACCGCACAATACGTTTGAATGAACTAGCGGGGGTTTTCCTTTATGCTGTTCAATACTCTGATATTTGTGGTGCATTAAATTTTCTCTGCTCAGAACTAATGTATATTCATTTTATTTGAGGCATCTCTTTATTGTCCACTCTGCTGTATTCTAATAAAATCTGTATCTTGAGTTTTGTATTTATCATTAACCTTTCTTTGTTCAGTGGGCTTTAATACTCGGACGGTGTGCTACTATATTATGGGAATAATGCCCATAAATCTATCTTTTCCTTGCAAAGCAGTTCTCTTTGGTGTAAATGAAACGTTATTTTTAGGCGTGTGCAAATTTTCGAATGCTTCGAATATTCAAACGTATAGTAGAGCATTTGAATTCACTTCGATTCAAATTTAAGTATAGAATGTTTTGAAGTATTCGCCTTGCCGTTGACCTGCCTTACCAGAGAAGTCGCAATTGTATGGAATGAAGAACAGCGAAAATCGTTTGACGAGCTGCGGCAACACCTTCAGAAGCCACCAGTTCTCGCACACTCTGATGATGACGCCCCGACAACAGTGCACACTGACGCTGGCAATGTTGGCTTGGGAGCTGTACTCGTGCAGTGGCAGGATGGCGCTGAACGAGTAATTGCTTTCGCGAGCAGAACTTTTTCACTTGCGGAAGAAAACTATTCCACCACGGAAAAGAGTGACTTGTGGTAGTGTGGGCCGTTATGAAATTCCGCCCATATCTGTATGGCCGTCCTTTTAATGTTGTCAGCAGCCATCACTCCCTCTGCTGGCTGACAAATTTAAAGGACCATTTAGGACGGTTTGCGCGCTGGAGCCTGAAGCTTCAAGAAAATGACATGACGGTGGCCTACAGATCGGGGAAGCGACACTCCGACGCCGATTGCTTTTCTCGTGCGCCATACGAACCTGCAACAGCAGATGATGACGATACAGTCTTTGTCGGGTTGTAAACACTGCTACTATCACACAGCTGCAACGAGACGACCCGGAACAAGGACCCATATTTCGTTTTTTGGAAGGTCACGCTTCAGCTGTATTTAGACTGTTTGCGAGAGGGTTTCGTCGTTTTGCTTGCGCAACGACGTCCTGTATAAAATGAACTTCACGTCACACGAAAACGGCTACTTACTTGCCATGCCAACATCTCTAAGAAGTGAAGTATTACAGGCATGCCACGATGAACCAACATCCGGCCACTTGGGTTACACGCGTGCGCTGTGCTGAGTGAGGCAGAAATACTATTGGCCAAGACTGACGGTGACTGACCGTTCAACACTATGTTCGGACGTTCCTTGATTGCCAGCGCAGAAAAGTCCCGCCCGTGAAACCAGCAGGCCTCCTCCATCCTATTGACGTGCCTGTTACTCCATTCGCTCAAGTCGGAATGGATCTTTTGGGCCCATTTCCCGCCTCATCGGCAGGTCGCAGATGGATTATAGTAGCCACCAACTACCTCACTCGTTACGCCGAAACCAAGCCTCTGGAAAGGGGCACGACAAGTAAAGCAGCCCGATTTTTCATTGAGAATGTGGTGCTGAGGCATGGCGCTCTTTCAGTGGTAATAACTGACAAGGGAACTTCATTCGCAGCCGAACCATTACGGACGGTTTTAAGACTTAGTGGCACATCCCACCGGCGAACAACAGCGTATCATTCGCAAGCGAATGGTCTTACGGAGCGTCTCAACAAGACACTTGCGGATATGCTCTGCATGTACGTCGATGTCGAGCATAAAAACTGGGACGAGATCTGGCCGCATGTCACGTTCGCCTATAATGCGGCTTATCAAGAAACAAGAACGCCATTTCGCCTTCTTCATGGTCGTGAAGTCACCATTATGCTGGATGCTACGCTGCCGCACGAGCGCAAAAAGGTTGAGACGGATGCTGATTATATCACCCAGCTTGCCGAAGAAGCCAGACAACTTGCACGCCTACGTATTAGTCGCCAGCAGGACTACGATTCAAGATGGTACAACTTTCGTCACCGTCTAGTCTCATACAAGCCAAGAGAGAAAGTTTGGATAAGGACTCCTATTCGGCACCGTGGCCTCTCGGAAAAAAAATGTTAAGACGGTACTTTGGGCCCTATAAAGTTCTACGACGTCTCAGTGACGTTAATTATGAGGTTGTTTCTGATACTGCGCACTAATCCTTAAGGCGTCGAAGGTGTGCTCCAGAAGTTGTGCACGTTGTTCGGATTAAAGCCTATTTCTTTGAATGAACTCGTGCGTTTCCAATGAGTACAAACCACTTTGATCATAAAGCATTGGAACTATGCTTTTTTGAATGGGAGGCTAATGTCACGGCTAAAGGCCAGGCAAGAAGACGGAGGACTACGAAGTGATGAGCGTAGACAGCACCCACGGTTGCTCCAAGGAAGACGACGTCGAAGCGGCTGCTTTTTTGATCTGTTAATACAGACCTCGTTTCTCCTGGTTGCACCGTCCTGTATCCTATTATTTTCACGTCGCGACAATATGAACGAATAGATCTATACTTGTCCCCCTTGTAACCACCTGTAATGGTAGTTTCACTGCAATGTAGTAGTGTTAAGCCATGAAATCGCCTTGCTAGAAAAATTTAGCTTTGCCGCGAAGTCCTACTTTAAATTTTCAGGGGCCCTGCAACACTGGTTAAGCATGGCCAGCTGACGCTGCTAATCGGTAGTCGAGGCAACGGAGAACGTGTGAGCTTAATATTATTGCGCAGCACGCGACCTGGAATTCACAAATTCTCAGTCGGATAAAAATTGCTCTCTTATTATTATTTACAATGCTGCTAACCCGAATGATAGGGGCTCTAGCAGGGTGGTACAAAACATATAACAAGGTTTTTTTAACAAATACAACAAATTCAGACAATACAAAATTCAACTGACAATGCAGACAAGCATTTCGTAATACAAAATACATCAGGGTTACAATTGAAGGAGAGCCTGAACTGTATCGCAGTCAACTACCGTTACTACGTCTTTATCGAGTTCATTCCATTCTGTTACAGCTCGGGGAAAAAAGAATATTTAAAAACATTGTTCTTGCATTTAAATGGCACTAATGAGTATGGATGTCGTAGCCTTGTAGAGTAACCGCTGGAAAAAGAAATGTAGTCACACGTTCGGCTCTGTAAATTAAAGGATTGCTCTTTCAGAAATGACGCCACTATGTCAAAAATCACTCGTCACAGCCATTGTACCAGCCATTGGCTGATTTGAGCATGGTTGTTATTGGGGCCGCCTTGGGTAGCCACGTATTCAAAGAAAAAAAAAGAATGCCCAAGGTCACGACACACACCCAACATATTTTCTTTCCCTATGCCATCTCTCGCGGCTTTGCTTCAAGCGCTTTCGTCGAGACAAGAAGGGAGAATGAAGTTGTAGCATGTGGGAAATCGCTAAACTCCGTTCATACTGGACAGGCTCTAGAAGTTTTTGCAGCAGTTGATTCGCGAGGCAATAAGCTTCTTTAGTGAATCCATTCCATGGCTACTTGAAAAGTTGTTGAAAAACCCTTTAAATGAACACATGATCCTCAAATCGATTGAGCATTTTTTTAAGCTTAAAAGCTTGCTTTATTGACTTATAGATTCTAACTGTAATGAATAATGTTATGTATTTTACAGGTTATCACTTGCATCCTACTGAAAGTCAAATCCTGCTACTTCTCTAAGTTGTCTTGACTTCATTTGAACGGGAAAGAAAACAAAGCACTTTTACATAGAGGCCTTATTTATATTAAAAAAATGTGCAGGACAGTTAGGTCATGATAAATATGCCCATTTTTCTTTATACATCGTATATTTTATTTGATTCGAAATTATTCGACCAAAAACCCTATTCGCTTTGAACTTAAAATTCACTGTTCGTACAAGCTTAGTTATTTTTGTTGTAACACCTTCTACGGTGATACTCTTGGGCAAATTGTAGGCTACGAGTGAATGCACGACTCATGCGCTAATGAGTGCAAAGAAAATTAGATGCCTTGTCTCTAGGTCTTAATTGCTACCACCCCAATAATCCTCTGTTAAACAAGGCAACGAGAATCTCTTAGTGGTAGCTAACACTTCAAATAAGGAGGTGTGCATATCATTCTTATTAAAATTATGTACTTTATCCAACTTGTAGCAACACAGACCGAAGTTTTTCTAGACTCCGTTTGTAGTATGGAACGTGGAAACAAAAAAATTTATCTGTGAACGCTCATTTAACTGTGCTAAACGAGTGTACCGATTTATGTGTCGTGATATTAGAGAAAACAAAAATGTGCAATCCATTATTGTAACAGTTTCTTGGCACCGTCATGCAGTCGGACCTGGCCTGTTGAGTCGGACGCGTGCGGCCATCGGAATATTGGCATTTTGTCGCTGCCACTGTTAAGCAAGGTGGCTTACAGCTTGCGCATTGGAACAACCACATTGTCTGAGTGGATGTTGAGACTGATTTCTTCAGTGCTTTTAGCCGCCTAATGGAATTCACCACCTGCCCCGATGACCTGGCCAATAACGAGGGCTTATCATAACTACGTAGCTGAGCCAAAGCCAGTTTTAGTCCAAATTGCAGTTTTTAAATTTAAAATTGAGGTTGTCACGTGCTTGTGTCAGTGATAAAGGCAATACTCGAACTAGTGAATATGGAACTGCATATTTTAAAACCTGTGTCCAGAAAATGAGACGACCTGTGCAATGAAACGATAGTCAAGCATAGTTGTCAGTTTTTGTCCGTAATCTTATTATCGATGGAACATTTCTTCTATCCATGCATGGTCAACTATTGCAGTGTTATCGCTGGAATGTTCGATAATGTATGCATAATTGCTAAACTCTTGTTGCTTGCATACATTGGAACAGCATAAGCAATGAAAGGTTTCAGAATATTTTGGTGTGGCCTGTCCCCATAAGTGGTTAGAAACGTATGCTTTAATAATATAGGAATATCTGTGGTCTAACGTCCCAAAACGACGTTATGATTATGAAGAACAGTGTAGTGGGGGCAAGATGGCAAGATGGGCCAGTTGTATTACGTTCATAATTTAATACAGACCACTAAAGTATGGACGGGCAGAATACTGTACTTGTCAGCCTCTTCTGTCCGTCCGTTTTAGTGCGCTTCAACAAAATTTTCAAATATGAACGTAGTAGGGGCTTTGAAAATTTTGACCAGGTTCTTTAATGTGCTCCTAAAGCCAAGTACATGAGCCTCGCACATTTTTGCATTAATTGATAGTGCGGCCAATACCGCTGGTATTCGGTCCCGCGACCATAGGGTTAACATTCGAGCGTAATCGTCACTACACCACCATAGTGTGCATGTATTGATTTTGTGAAGGAATTTGACTAGGGCAGGAAAATACAGATGCACCTGTGACAATATTGGGCACTGTACATCAGTCAAAAATGCAGTTAAATGTACATACAGTTAAAGGCAGTTAAATGCACATACAGTGAAATGTATGTGCATGACACTTCAGTGAGGTTACTACAGTAATCCCTACAGTGAGGTTACTACAGTAATTTCGAGATAAGCAATATTTCTACTTAAGCAAAACATCGAAAATATTTGCCCAGGTCACTGCAAAAGAAAAGCCAGTGTTGTTGGGAAAAGCCGCACTGCACGAGAGAGCTACTGTAATAAAGGCACAAGAATTCGCAGGGAAAAAGAATTTATCACCGAGGACCAAAAACTGTGTAATTCTCGTCTGTTTCGCGTTCTTGCTCGGTCCGAGAAAGGCGTTTTACAGTTGCTCAACTCATCATATGAGCCGTTGTTCGCCACCACTGCATTCGGCCTTGTCGCGGAGCAAGTGTAGCATGTGTAGCATAACATAGAAGCACTGATGCAGTTTTAGATTTTTTTTCTTGAAGGCAGATTAACATAGACTTGCACCCTACACCAACATGTCAGTCACTGTGCTTTTGCATAGCATTTGTCAACGTGTACTTCAAGTGTTTAATCTTTCTAGTGCAACATGTAGATTTCGAAACATTAATCAGTTTGTCGTGTTAGGAGCAACATCTTTTTTTCAGAATTGGAAGTTGCAGCAAATTGACAGGCAGTGTTTCAACAATGTGTAATTGGTACTGACTGAAAAAAAAGAATGTTCAAAGTGCTCTTGAACAGAAGTTGTATTGCGAGCTCATCTTGATGTCAAACAGAGATCGGGTTTTTGTATCTAGCTCATGAGTGGGACTAAATCTACATTCTACTTTAATCGTGGAGGCGATCTCCAGTCGCTTCTATCATCTGGGTGGGGCCTCTCCGGCCTACCAAAGTTATTTCAAACTGTAATGTAGATTGTTTATGTGCCTGTTTCAATTAAAGTCCTTCCATTGCAAGCTTTGAAACTGGTTTGCATGTTTTGCTCGCAAAATTCCAGAACTTGAGGTAGCAGTGACTTTACTTGGGCTCGTCTCTTTGTAGCTCTGTTTAGCACATTGCTTGTGTGCTAGGCTTTGTTGGAATGTTCACTTGTTGTTATTTGAGTTTTGTTGACAGCGCTTATCTTTGCGAACCGTGAAAATGTTCTAGGCATGTGATTCATAGTGCCATACCTATAAGACCAGGGCACGCTATTATGTAAACATGCCCCGAGTACTCTTGTTGGGCTAGTTGGTAAAAACATGGCTGAAAATAAGGAATGCAAGGCAGAATACGGCTTGGGTTTTACTTGTATAGAGTCGAACCTGCATATATTGAGATCTCGAAGATATTGCAACTCTACTTTCTTTCAGAAGTTCCCTTCAGCACTGTGAAGGCTGCAGGGCCCCCTGCCAATAAGAAAGGCGATCAGCCCCTCTACATGTATTCATCCGCGCTGTGTCGGCTCATTGAATTGTCCTTCCACACTCATTGCATGTAACGTGGGTGGTTTATGAACTTTCAAAAATAAGTAATACTGTCAAACTGGCCATTAATCTTCCACTTCAGGAAGTTTGGCGTCTTAACTATATGATTTGTGGCTCGACGGAAGATCGGTAGACGCTCGTGCCAGCAGATATCTTCCCTTTGTGGCTCTCTGACGCTGTTCGTGGCTCTGGTATGACTGCTCTTCTTTCGACGTGTTCCTTCTAGTCTCTCGCTGCAATGTTTCTTGTCTATCTTTTTTTGTTTCACCGAAAGAGCATCTGACACGCGCTGAATGCTGTGCGAGGTCGCATATCTGATATTTGGCGATGCAGTGTTTTTCGCCTGGCGGCACAGCCCTGGCATCGGCACGTTAGGCTTATCAGATATGGCTACACAAGCAGCATATCTCACTAATAACGACAAAATGTACCTGATGCTTCATCCTCAGAGTAAGATCAAACAAATCTATGGCTCATTTGACCATTTATTTGTTGCTGTCAGTGCGGTGGGCATTTAGCAGGTGCAAGTTCAAATCAAGCGGGCGCTGCCATGTTGAATTGTAACCATAGTTACTGCCAGTAGCTGACACAAAAAATTAGATGTTCAGGAAATAAATGCGACGAAGAAACACATTGCACACACCAAGCAAATGTCACTTTTCGACAACCCTGCCAATTTGAAGGCACTTGTATGAGGGGCTACGTTTTGCTACACAAGCGTGTGGCTTTGTTACACCCCGTAGCTTTGGTAGTGCTCAAACAAAGTGGTGTAACAGAGTATAGTTCAATATATCGTATGATTCAATTTTCAGTGTGCAAGCTTATTTTACCGCACTGCTTTATGTTAATGCAAGAAAGGTAGCTTTACAGCAGTGTGTGAGGACTCTAAGCTCTTATTTTTCAGCGTTCAGTAGTTACATGTGCAGGTTATATATGAAAGCAAGGGTCATGTGCAAAAGTAATACAGCATCTATGTAAATAGCACCACTACCCACATGTGCAGCTATGTGAGCTCTTTCGGCGCCAAAAAGCCATTAGTCTGCCTCGGCCTGAATTTCGGCCTTGTTCTGTTGGCATCGCTGAATGTCACTCTTCGGCTTGCTACAATTTCGCATGTGGCATGTGTTGTCACATAGCATAACATGTGTTTAGTAACTCGGCCCTGCATTTTTTTTCGTGTGCCCTTTCAGTTCTGGGCACAGGTCTTGGAGAAACCTGACACAGCACTTCTCTTGTCACCCAGCCGGCAACGACCACAGGTGGGTTTCTGCTCCTTGTGCCGTTGCTCTAAGGTTTTGGAAACATTTTGCAGTACAGTATCGTCGGGAGAGTGCAACGCTGTTTGCATTATGCTTCCGTGTTTGGGGCTTACGCACCAGTGCCTTGAAGAACTGTTTATTTTTCACAGCAACCAGTTCTAGGTACAATAGAATGAAGTTTATTGGACCACATTTGAGAGTACTCAACGTTGTTGGCCAGGCAATAAAGAGCACGCTGCGTGAAGTCGTCATCGTACTTACTCAATCTCATTGTCGACTCTAATGTAGATCGACCTTTTACAATTACTCTGCATAACACACCCACAAAAGAAAATGGTGAGCGCATTCAATAAAGACATTTATGTACCATGTCGCCGAAGAAAAAGTGAGATTTCAGTTTAGAATGGTGGCTTCATGGCGGCACCTCAGACCTGTACAGACAAGCTAGCTTTAGTGCAATTGGCAGGGATTACCTGTAGAAAAGCTTCTGCGAATCATTGCCTAAAGTACTGCTTGCATGCAAGGAAATGTAATATATTTCACAGGCACGGCCGGAAGATAAACTTAATGTTGTAACCATGCGACAGCGTGCGCGATTTCTTGTTAATTTAGGTTTCGGTTGTAAGTCTACCATGGAAACTAAACAAATTTTGGTTTCGATTGAAGTCAACTGCCCACAATGAATTTCAGATTTAGATAAAATGGGTATATCTACAATGGTATAAATATGGTACTAGATAGGGGAAGAAGAAGAGATGCAGGTAAGGTGGGCATTGGGGCTTTTCGTGCCAATGCAAAGGAGGCAATCAAAAGCGAGCAGCTAAGCTAAAACTGAGCTCTCCACATGGCCGATAACAGAGGCAGCTGGCGCTCCCCTTATCTTGCAGATAACATGAAATGATTGCCAAAACTGGGCAAAATGACTGGCTACTAAATGTGTGTTGTCTCCACACACATGCTCAATATTGGAGGTGACACGACCGAAAGGTAGAGACATTGTGTATAGGCACTTGAGCTGCCTGTGCAGTCTATAAGCACTACGAAATTCTTTCAACAGCAAGTGTTTCACTTTTTGTTTCTGTATACGTTGCTCGGAACGGTGGCTTGACTGTAAAAGGAAAGTTTCGGGTGCCTACACCATAGGTCGGTAAAACAAAAGTGGAACTCACTCACTCGAAATACACATTTTGTGTTTTGCACTCGCTCGGACTCAGGCTCGCCAAAATATTGCGCCCCAATTCGTAGCTTGATCTGTGTCTGAGTGAGTCCAAGTGACTCGACTTATGAGTGAGTTCGCCGACCTATGGTCTACACCACTATGCGCTTCTTCACATCTGTGCCCACAATTTTTCTTTCCTCAGGTGGCTGATGGTGGTAGAGCTGATAAGAAGACAAGCAAGTGCTCGTCAACAAATATTAAAGGTAAGCTGCACACCTCTGTCAAAATATGCCGCTGTGAAGTGCAGGTTGAAAGGGAGTATGGTTTCGCTTAAATACTGTACGAAATTGTAGAAAATAAAGGTGTTAGATAAGGGAAGCAGCATGGAAGGCAACCCCGTGGCAGGCTCGCAAAAAAACAGAGCAACGGGAGAACGTGCAGAAGGCGAACACATAAACCGAGCTCCGGCGAGACTGCACTCCTGTGTTTATTGCAGGTAGTTTTATGGAGGGAAAAGAAGGGCGACTGGCGAGCGAGGCATGGGCAACATGACTGGCATGCCTTCACTGGGTTGGTAGCAGGAAAAGGGCATAGTGGAGGCCTCTCTCTACCCAGTGTCATGGACAGTGTACTTGCATGACACCAGGGGTCTCATGACACAACAAAAGGGATTTTTACAAACTAAAAGTATATCAACTACGATGCCACATGGTTGGGATGAACAAAAGGAAATGCAGTCGGTAAAGATGGCACATTTTGTTGGCCAATGAGAGAAACCAATGCTCAAAGCGCAATGAAAACAGCAGGGATAGACACCAGTCATATGAAATCTAAAAATCCGTCATTTTTTGCTCATCAGTGTAAAACTTTCTGCGTTTTTGCAGAGGAGTGGAAACATTCAGAGACATTCGCAACCTGAGCAGGCCAGTACCTACATGTGTAACAGGTCGTTGCATAAAAATGAAGGGCTTGTGGCTTTACACTCTCAGAAAACATAGTCTTGATGTTTGAAACTGAAAATAGAAGCGAACCTTTCTTGATGGTCTAGTGGCTAAGGCACTCTGCTGTTGACCTGCAGGTCACAGGAACGAATTCCGGCCACGGCCGCCGTATTTTCGATGAAAGCGAAAATGTTTCCAGCCTGTGTGCTTAGATTCAGGTGCACGTTGAGAACCTCTGGTGGTCGAAATTTCTGGAGCCCTTCACTAGGGCTTCTCTCATAATCATGCGGTGGTTTGTTTTGGGACATTAAATTCCTACAAGTGGGCAATAAAAAAAAATCGCCACCATATCCACAAAGTGAGTCACCTTACAGGAGCTTACTCGGTGGTGCAATGGGCGTTTCTTGGCGAGACCATTTCTGTAGGAACGCTTGTTAACGAGCCAGCGCGTGATGGGTACGCTGAAGGCAGCATTGTCGGGCACGTTAACCACCTGTCCCTTTATGCTATACTGGCCGCTTGCTAGAGTCGAATTCCTAACGCTCGTAAATAGCAGATGTGGAGCTATCTGGCGTTTTTCAATGGGGTTGAAAGCAGGCAAGTGTTTTTTTCTTTCCTTCCAGTTCGGAGGCGGCGCGAGTTTGCACGCGACCAGACCAAACACCACTGACACCCTCCTTTTTTCCTCTCTTTAACATTCCTTTCTCTCCTCCACTACTCATCTCCCGTGTGGTGTTGTTGAGGTAACCTCCTGAGAGAGAGACAGTTATGACGCACGCTTTTCTCTTCACTCTTCTTTCTTACAAAGCCACTTTGTGGGGAAGAGTGGGCAGGTTATTGAAAACCGAAGCCTTAGGTGGCAGCTTGCCGTCTAGTGAACATTTTGGAATCACCGGAGAGGCAACCTTAAGCGGCGACCGCAGAAGTGCACACACTGGCAACACTAGTGTACACGCCGGCAGCCGCCGTACATCAAGCCGTGAGCAAAAGGAGCAAGCTCCTAATAAAGCAAAATGTGTCCTCCAATACTCCAACGCCTACAACACTGCTCAAGGGTGGAGGCTACCACAGAAGGGTACCTTTTTTTTGTTGAAATCTCCCAATGAAGTTTCAGGGTAGTCTAATTATAAAGCCGTTTGAATAACCACAAAATTTCATGCATTTAGGTTTACTGGTTCCGAAGTTACAGCCATTTATTAGGGTAGTGCACATAGGTTTTTCAGTCAGGCGCTTGTGAATTTAATCAATGGGCTAGCACCGTGAAATTCACTGTGATGATTTTTGGGTGGATGCATTACACTACGACAGAGACCTTTTTTCAAATTCCTTGCAAAAAAATTTTAGCACAGCAACAAATTTGGTGTTCGCCATTGAGCTTTTATTAATGAAATTTTAATTATCACAACTTACAGATGCGACAAATTTAAAAAGCAGTTCTGTCACTGTTTGGGCTATTTATTAGAGTACATAATAAAACAAATCTGATAGAAATGAGATGAACGGTTGAAGAGATATCGCCAGACAAAACAGCCTCACTGGCCAAAACAAGTCATTTTGAGAAAACGGGCTTTGAAAGTTTCGAACTCGTATTTTGGTCTAAAATTACCCTACAATGTAGCTAGAAATGTTTTTTGGGACTCTTTTCCTTTCCCGCTTTTCCTGCTTGTGTTGCAGCCGTTCCTGAGCCTTTTTCACTAGAAAATGGTCTTTCTCCGCTGCCCATTGATTGCCGGCATAGCGCTGAGGTTTGGTTGCAAAGCAACACGTTCGCTTTCTTCCGCACCTAACTCCTCGCATGTCCAAGAACCTGTTGGCACAGTCGATGACGCCGTTGCACAGTTGACGACGCCGTTGCACTGTTCAAGGCCGTAATCGCTACAGTTAGAGAGCGCAACTCGTCAGGCACACTTGAGCACGAAACCCCAACACCAGCCTCACTTGTGACGAAGGAGCGTTGCGCGGATGGTGTAGCAACGTCGACGTCATGATAAGCATCAATGCAGTCATCGTCTTGAAAAGACGAAGAAGAAGCTGCTCAGCATCTATGCGACTGTCGCCCAGCATTGGCACGTGAACAAGCCTCACCATGCGTACGAACCTCATCGGACGCTTTCTTGAACAGAACGCGTGCAGTCTCAAACTTTGCCCTGCTCACTCTTAGCGACAGAACAACAATCAGCGTCCCGTGAACAAGGTGAAAGATCATCTCATAAAGGCGGTAAAAGATTGAAGAGCACGTGTGAGAACCGAGGGAAATGATGGCAAACGGGACACACAAAGCACGCCCAGAGAACAGTGGTGCTTGCAAGGCCGTGCCGAGCAAGCACCACTGTTCTCTGGGCGTGCTTTGTGTTGCAATTTATCGGTTTTCAAAGAGCGAGCCCCTCTTAAGGCATTCCTTGTGGACAACTTCAGGTCCTGCATGGTTGCACTGAGAGCTTGCACTGCCATCTGACATGCATAGCCGCGTAGTCTGAAGTGCCGAGGCACTCTAGTGCTTTGTGTGGAACTATCGCTGTAGAAGTTTTATGAGCCCACATCTGCATCCAGACACTCGTTGAGCTTCTATTTCTCGTGAAGTCATTGAAGGTGTTAACAACGGCAGTCAGTCGTTCACTGGTTCTTGATGTCCACGTGGGCTAGTTGTCTGGCTTTTCAGGCACGCTGAAGGTACATGGTGATGTCAAGGTTTTCTTCGTCAGTGATGTTGGGTGGTATGACATCGAGCATGATTGTGAGACTATTATCATGAGACATTTTGAAAGGCTCCATCTGGGTGATTTCTTATAGTGCCGTGTTGCAACCAAAAGTTTCACGGGTTGAGAGTGTCCCAATTGCTGTATTCGATGTTGACTTACATTACTACCGTCTTGACAGCTGTCTACAGCAATGCAAAAATTTGTGAGAGTTGGTAGAGCTTTGCCGTCGTTGAGTTTTTCTTTTTAGTCTGTGTGCATTGTTTTAAGACTTCAACCTTTCCTGTGAACCTGCGGCACGTTCTGTACAGGTCTGGCTTTTTTGGTGCAATTAACGCGAATTAAGTGCACTCAATTAGGGTTTCTTCTAGTATTACGTAGGTGGCACGAAAGAAAAAAGTAGCCCTTCATTCTTTTGTAGCACAAAGGTACAAGAAAAGCTGTCCGCATTTTCTCGAATATGCCTATATATTGAACTAGTTATTTCAGAGTGTCGTGCTCTAGCTAGGAGTGGTCAGATGTGCCTTGGACATAGTAGAACAACATAGTTCTCCTCACATAGTTACTGAGGCATCCTTTTTGACACGTCAGCTGGGGCTTGCATGGGGTGGGGAGTCCCATTTGTTTGCAGCTCAAGACGTGGTGACAGCTCTGCTCTTGCAGCTCTTGATTGCTCTGTCTAGTGACAGCATATGTGTCTCTGGCACGTGTTTTGCAGTGGGGATTGTGAGCAGGTTCTGTACGGTTTAAAATCGCTGTTATTGAAAGTTCTGCAGCAGAGGAAAAATTCATACTTGTCCCAGATTTGAACCCGGGACTACCTTTCGAGGACTATCGCTCTTAATATCTGAGCCCGCAAGGAATCTAGTAGATATCGGCCTTAGGGTAAATTAAAAGCCGTTAGCATTGAATGCAGACATTCTGATTTTGCATCCCAGAGTTATGAGTTGACTATTAATTTTTGCTGATGCAATCAGTACCACTGGTCAGCATAGATAACAGCATTTTCACTTTCGCTCGGTAGTGAAGTGTAAATTAGTAGAACAGAACTGCTTCATATTTGCTTCATATGTCCACTGTGTGTACGGAGGGCCAGAAGTTTAGCAGCTAATGGGTGCAATATGAGAATTTTCTTGTAAGCACATTGCCTGTAAGCATCTTGTGGTTTCTGTCAGCTGAGCCTGTTCATGATGGCCATCTGCAGGCCGTGCAGCTGCACTGACAAAAGACCAGTGTCGATCGCCGTTTACACTGGTCCAGCCTAAAAAAATCACCGGCTGCCAGGTTTCACGGTTAGCGCGTCTCGTCAAATCGTCTGTGCGGACAGGTGCCAGCAACGAGTCTGAGCAAGCGCGAGCGCTTCCACAGAGTAAGCAGTTATTGTCGTTGTCCCTAACACGTTGTGGTGGCTTAGTGGTGTAAGCACGACGGTGCCATTTTAACTCTTAAAAGGAACACTTGAATGAAACAGTGAAGTAGTCTGGATTAATAAAATTAGAGGACTCTGTAATGTCACGAGTATTGCGTTCGTAAGTTCATCATTAGGGGAAGAAAGCGAAGTAGAAGTGTCGTATGCAAATTTCTCGCTGAAGCCTCCGCCCGTAACTTCACCAATTTCAAAACGATTAACAGCTATGCAGGACCGAGTGATGGTGTTTGGTGTGGAAATGGCAAGGCGGTTCCTGCACCTTCACTTTCGTTTCATGCTTTTTCTCACTTGCGATGCGTGGCCTCATGATCAAGTGGTGTCTTCAGGAATGTGGAATTGTACTTTACTGATACAGTAAACTCTTTTTAAATGAAACCTGAAGGGACCAGGAAAATGTGTTTCCTTTAAGAGGAGTTTTGTTTATTGAGAGATGAACAAGGTTATAATATTGAAGTACAAAACCAAACATATTACGGGCAGTTGTTTCAATTAAGCAGCAATTTCATTTAAAAGAGTTTCGTGTGAAAAATAGTCTTTCTTTAGTGTCCCTCTAAGCTGGGGTGAAACCTTAAAAATGAGTAAGAAAATTTGGCTGTAATGTAGTAATATAAGCTATGGCTATGAAATTTGCAAGGAATCATAAAGACAGATGCAGCTTGGCACAGAGGCTCAAAATTATTTCATCTGTATTTTTTATTTTTATTTTTTCTACATAGCAAATTTTTAAAAAAATAAGCTATCTGCAGAGCGTTGCAAAGTTGCAACAGTGTAACTTAAACACTGCACAACAAAAGCTTGATTTATGTTTTGCATATCTTATTGCATGAAAACTGCCACTTAGACATGTCATTTTTTTATATACTAAAATTCAAATGCACGTATGCTACAGATTCTAGTTGCATCTATCTAAATGACTCAACACACATTAGAATTTTGTTTGCCTATGCTCTATATAGTTCCTGAAAAAAAGGTACACAAGCCTCTGAAATCTTTTTGAGAGAAATGCAGAGACCACACGAAAATACATGCTCATTTCTCATCAACATTTACAAGCCCAAAACTAAAAGTTATTTTTGAAAAAGTGAGTCCTAAGTGGGATAAATTTTTTGAAAGCTAAAGAAATTTTCCATCAGGTGATGGCAAAGTCAAATTTTTCTACTGAACAAAGTCTCTCTGCACCATCGAGTAGAAGACTGTTTTAGACACAAGTTGCTTTAGTTAGTATGGTATATTTCCGTGAATATGAATTTTCGTGGGCTTATATCGAGCCCAATTGTTATGTATAAGGTGGAACTTCGACTGTATGTCACCCGGTTTGACGACGACCCGCATTTTACATCGAATCTGTTTGGTCCCAGCAAAATTCTCATAGAAGCACTGTAAATAACCCTTGGTTATATAACAGTTTTATGCGGACCCCGCAGTTTTTGATGAATTTCAGATTCCATCCGAAAGAATACTAGAACCAAACGTCGTCCAAACATTCAAGAGTGCAAAACATAAGCTTGTGTTCCCTCTGGCTGGAGTAGTTACCTACAAGCTATAGCCACAAAGAGTAGCTTCAGCTGGCCGAAGAGCTGATATTTTTCTCGTTTTCAATCCGTAGAAACTTGCTTTGCTCGACATACAGCTGATCTCTTTGCTTTGTCGCAGTCACAGGCTCGCGCATGCATAAGGGGGTGACACAGCTGTTTTCACAGTGCAAAATTACTGTCACTTGATGTCCATCTTCGTGATAATAGCAAGAGATCACTAGTTGTATTGTACAAGCCAACAAATTGCAATGCGCACAGCTCAGTCGTGCACGAAGGCATTATACGCGAACTCATGGTCTGTCGCCATTATGTGATAGCGATGACACTGCGACTCTTCTGATGGGAGGCTGTTGACAACACTGTTTCAGTTTCGTTTTCTCGCACTGGCTTATACAAGTTTGATAATACGACGCCTGGATTATACAAGTATTGCATTTTCGCATGGTCCCCCGAAAGTTGTATAATGGTGGTTCCACTGCACCAGACTATTATTTTTAAATGATTCACTAGAATTTCATGGGATCATGTTTTGATAAACTGGCTACTGATAGGTGGTATAGTTTAGCATGTAACGCAAGATCATCTCTTATCTGACAACCACTTGCGATCATGATAGAAACTGATATTGCTAAAAGGGCTAGTATCTTCCAAGTGGTCTCGATCGTCAAAGTGGTCTCTGTGGTTTCTGTTGCTGGTTGTCGAGGTGTATAAATCGGCCAATTCCGCCTAATGCCGAGGCTAAGTTTAAAAAAACATTGCTGAAGAAAAAGGATATGTGCCCAGTCAAAGCACTCGTAACTGTAACACACAGAGTTTACTGCAAATTTTTTGCTGAGTGCATTGCTACAACAAGCTTTATATATCTGACCAAGTTTTTGGAGCAGCTTCGGTCGCCCATCGCTCGGCTACTAATGCCCAAAAATTCACAAGTTGATCATATTCCATGACAAAATTAACAAGTTGAGCAGTAAGGAGGGCGTGCAGCGATTAGAATGGAAAGGTGGGCTAGTTGGTAATTCATAATTGTTCAGCCAACTGGGAGTGTGGGAGGAACACACACACACAAAGCAAAGAGGAGGCACGCAGCATGAACGCTCGTGCTGTGTGCCTCCTCTTTGCTTCGTCTGTGTCTTCCTCCCACGCTCACAGTTCGCTGAACAATTATGAGCAGTGATTAGTTTGAAATTTGCCCTCTTTCAGCTGCGCAAAGTGATGCATTGCCATTGTCAGCTTGAAAAACTCGAACGTGGTAAGGTTCTCACAATGTTCTGGCATCAAGGGTGTAAATTGTAGATATCACACCCTTAGAGTATCCAGATTTATCTGCGATATCTAAACATTCGTCGCTCTCTACAGGTATTCCTGCCAGTCCTTTGTCTTTTTACTGCCGGCAACGAATTACCGACATTCAGGCTAAAGGAATCTCGAGCAAAAAGGGGTCAGAGCTGCCACAGCACATAAAGCCATCTATACCACTGGCAGAGCATAACGACTCAGAGTGGAAGCCAGCACGCCCATTGCCTGTAGATGCACTTCCAACAGGTACGCAGACGTTTTGTTCATGCTTCTTGACATCAATAATGCATGGTAGGTACCCTGTTTATAAGAGACACCTCGTATAAAAGGCGTAAATCGCTGTCTGGAGCATGCCTTATAAAGGTGTTCATCTGTATATTCAAATCATTGCAGCCACATAATGTCTCACTGAAGCACGCCCCACCAGATACGTTTGACAGAAAACAGTTTAAACTTTGTAGTTATACAAAAATAAAAATTAAGTGAAGATGGTATTTCTCACAGCAGCCTGTTTTTGGTCCCCAACTTTCCGGGAGAAAAAATGGTACATACCTGTTCTTTCAATGCAAGACCACTGTTTCTCTGCTGCCGTTACCAAAAAATGCACGGGCCTATTCCTGTGCTTTAAACAATGGTGGGACAAGCAAACCTCTTGGAGCATATGGGGCAGACATGGCACCCCCCCCCTCCTCTGACTCTTTCGTGCGTAGGCGGTTGTACTCTTTCCGAATTTCGTGGTAAAATTTTGTGTTTGTTTTCCTAATGAATATTATTGCATTTGAGTCCCAAGCTCACAGTAAATGATTTAATGATCAAGTACACACATTCTACTTAACCTTGCCCCTTCTGCCCACCATTTCACCAAACACTCAATCCCGCACTCACGTGCTTGGCACTTTTGCAAATGACCGAGAAGACAAACAGGCTGTGCTGTAGGTTTTTTGCCCTTCTTGTCCACAGGCAGTGCTATAAAGTTTCTTATCACTGTCTGCAAACACTTTGAAAGATGATAGTCTTTCTTGGGGACCTTCGACCGAAAAATTTTGGTCTGTCTGTCTGTACATTTGTCTGTTTTGCCCACCTATATTGGTCTGTTTGTCTGTACCTTTGTCTGTTTTGCCCACCAATATTGCTTAAAATTTAGCATTCATAGTTATGCGATTGTCAATTAAAAAGCAATTATTACGCATATCTGAGGCGCCATAACAACACATCGATGTTTTGTATCTGTGCCTTCATACTAGAAGAGGCACACACAAGTAACTATAAGGACTGTAGCGTTTATCGCGCTGCACTGACAGTGCAATGCGATGCTCAAAAAGTTAACTGTTTCCAGCACTTTGCCAAGACCAGGCGGTGGTGGCACCTGCCCGTAACTTTGCGTTCTACACCTTATCACCTCCGAGACCGGCGCGCATTTTTCTCTGCAAGCGCGCACGCCTTCGTTTTCGAAAATAACTGCTAGATGGTGCTCTGGTCTAATATGCCTCTATGCACTCGTTCGCCTCAGCTACACGCTTGAGGCATTCTAACGCAGCGCCTCCAGAATACGATTCACCGATTTTCTTGCGCAGAACATCAAATAAACGTTTTGTTCACTCTCTCCAGACACAAGACTATCGTCTTTCGACGACATTTGCAGTTAACATCCAGATTCGGGACCAATTTTTTTAGTCGTAAGCACCATCTTTGACATTTGACAGGGAAGTAGGTTCTCTCTACACTGCTCGCTCCCCTTCAGTAGAAAAGGTGAGATACCGCAGACGTCTCTGCTCCTCGTGGTTATGAATGTCTGCTCAGTTCAGAATAGGAGTAGCCTTTGCCACGGCAAGACGCACGCTTGTGATTCACACACACGAAACTACTGTGAATCCTCCTCGATGGTGGCTTCCTCCGCGTTGTTCTTGTGCTCTCTTATGACCCATTGCTTCTTGTTAGTGTTGCATATTTAGTTGCCTCATTCGTGTCTCGGACTCCCTGGCGCTTCTCTCGCACCCCTTGTCTTCGACAACCAGCCCGGGCACCTTCGGACGCTGCCCCGTCGCAGTTGTCTTGTGGATGAGGTTTTCGGCTGCTGACCCGCAGGTCACGGGATCGAATCCTGGCTGCGGGAGCTGCATTTTCGAAAATGCTGTATGCCCGTGTGCTGATTTGGGTGCACGTTAAAGAACCCCAGGTGGTTGAAATTTTTAGTCCTCCACTGCTGCCGCTCTCAAAATCATTTGGTCGTTTTTGGACATTAATCCCCACATATGAACAAAATCAACCTTCGGAAGATGCCAGATGTGACACCTAGCTGAAGGCATGTGTCGCGTCTGCCACCTTCCAGATAAGTCACCCTGGCTTGCCCTAGGTAAGTCGCCCTGGCTTGCTTTTTTTCAATTCCACCACTTTGTTTTTCTTCCTCCTGTGCTCTCTCACAAAGGTGCTGTGTTCATTTTGTTTTTCGGCCGGGCCACTTTGGTTGACGCTGCGAGCCTCTTTCTCACTGCTCGTTCCATTCTCTTCCTTCTCCTCCTCTTTCTTACCTCTATCCTTCCCGTTGTCTTCCTTCAAATACGGATCCAAATGTGCAGCTTTCTAGCCGCTGATGTCTGCATTCTGCGTGGTCTCACTTTACTTTTGCCCGACGTTGTTGTCGGCTGTACCTTCCCAGTTTTAAGTGCTGCTGTCGCCTCGTGTATTCTCATCTCCATTCTCTTCAACAACCACCTCTTCACCATCCAGGGACATTACAACCTCATCACCGTGCTGAGACTACTTGACCCAATTTTAGTAGTACTGAAACAACTCGAGCTCTTCACCTACTTGAAGTCATCCCCTTCACTCATTTCCATGCATTTCAGGCCACTCATGTTCGCTACACTCCCATCATCCCCTGACCCTGCCTCATAGCTGATATTCTTCATGTCAGTGGCGTCATGCAGGTTCGAAAACCAAGTTTTGGTAGGCATGGAATCCCTCTTGGCAGTGCTGCTGTATGTAACGTCATCTGACGATGCCTCATCGATTGTGGCCCGCTAGTTAAGACCCCTCTAGCCTCGAGCGATGTGTTGGTCCCTGTGTTGAGCCGTGAATGCCTCTAGCAGTCGTGCACACTCGAGATGTGTCTGTCACAAAAAGATCGCGCTGTGCGCCGGTGTGGGAGCTCCAAGCTCTGCCTGCCCACTGTTTCACAGGCTTTGAGTTCCATTGCGCCTCTCCCACAGGGACGCAACTTTACCATGCCGTCTGCGGTTAGAAGTAGCTTTCACGAAAGCGTACTCTTTTAGGGGCGAAGCTTCTCAAGGCGTGGGTCTGTCCATTCCTTATATGTGTGTATGTATTAGTAAGTAGCCACCGATGGCACATACCCACTCTAGAGCGGGTATGTGCCACAGGGGATGCAAGATGGGAGATGGCGGTACTTAAAGTGTTCACTAAATGGACAGACAGACAAACAGACTAGCAGACGGACGTGCCGACAGGTGGACCCATGAACAGACACAGATGGATGGACGGACTCGCAGACGGATGCATGAATGGATGCACGGATAGTCGCACAGACGAATGGAAGCAAGAACTGACAGCCTGAAGCACGGATGGGCAGATGGACGCTTCGCCCCACTCATCATCATTCACTCCGTGGATATGCTGCGATTTTTTTTGCATAGGAATGGCAGATGCGTCCAGGTGTGACTCGTGTGATAGTGATGACTCAACAGAACATCAACTGTGTTCCTGTGATTGTTTTGCGTGTGAACGCAATGTGCTGCATAAAACGCTGAACAACTTGATGATAGACCTTTTTCCAAAGGGCAGATACTCGGATCATAGCTCTACACGTCACAGGCCAGCAAAGCGAAGCGGGCGTTGCTAGGTTTTTTAATGTCAACTGAAGTAAATGAGCGCTTGTGAGCGTGCAATGGACAGGCGCACATGTACTCGCATGGAAAGCATGGTTCAACAACAAAGGCATGGTTCAACAACATGGAAGAGCTCACCAGCTGGGATGTCTGTGAGATGAAGTTGCGCGAGTTATTCGGTCAATCTGTCGGGAGCTAGCAGGCCGCTAAGAAAGAACTTGGTAACTGTGTCCAGACATCCACGGAGTCTTACCTGGCCTATATTCAAGATGTCTTGACCCTCTGCCGTAAGGCTGATACCACCATGACCGAAGCCGGCAAGGTTGCGCACCTACTCAAGGGCATCGCTGATGAGGCCTTTAGCCTCCTTGTATTTAAATTCAAGACGTCATTAAAGAGTGCCGACGCTTTCAAGAGGCTAAAAGCCGTCGCATTGCCCACCACTTCACCCGTCTTCCTAACATCACTGCAACGTCAACTTGTGAGGACCTCAGTTTTGAGACCCAGCCCAATCCACCCTCTGCTGACATTATGGGGGTCGCTCGACGTGAAATCGAAGCGATGTCACCAGCACCCTTGAGGGTCCCGACGCCGAACGATCCTCAGCCCACCATATCCCTCATACAGAGCGTTGTGCGCCAAGAATTTGCAAACACGGGCCTTCAAACGATTTGTTCTGTGCACCGATCTGATGTCTATCCGCCTATCTTGAACACCCGTCAGCACTACCGGCATCCCGCTCCACGTATCCAAGATCCAAACGCATAGAGGACGCCTGACTACAGGCCAATTTGCTTCCGGTGCGACAAGTGGGACACATTTCGCGTCTTTGCCGAAGCACGTGAACCTCGCCCTCGTGCACAAGCCCAAACTTCACGAACTTCGATGCATTAGCCCGCCCTTCTAGCCAAGAACTACCCTGCCGTGATGACTCTGCCCATTACGACATGACCGCCACGACCAATGCCCAATACAGCCGCTTGCCTTCACCGCGATGTAGATTCTCGCGGTCTCCTCCGCTGCCACCCGCTCCCCATCCCCGTCCTTCGCCGGAGGGTTTCCTTCGTAAAACTAACTGGCGCAGCTCCTGGAGGTGACGCTGCTGCTACGATTTGCCAATTTCTCTGTTGACCCTCCCGACCAAACAGAACTTGATTGATGTAAAAGTGGATGGTTTATCTGTTGAAGCTTTAGGCGACACTGGCATCCAAATTTCTCTTATGAGCTCGCACTTTCGTGACCGCTTAAAGAAAGTCTTGACTCCAGCCCCTTCACGCTGTGTTCGTGTTGCTGACGGCAGTGCAGCTGCCGTCGATGGTGTCTGCACAGCACAGGTTACTATAGCCGGCCATCAAACCTCCGTCCTTTTCACTGTTCTCATCAACTGCACCAATGATGTTATCTTTGGTCTACTTTTTGCCCGCCCATGCGGCCTTCATTGACTGTTCAGCTAGCTCGTTGCAACTTGACCTGCCCTGTACGACTGATACGCTCACTCCGCCCCAAATTCGTCTCTGCTCTCCTGAACATGTCCATTTGTCACCGCAAACAGTTACGTGCATTGCTGTAACAGCGACACCACCTGTACCTGATGGAGGCTACGTGCTCACGCCCATTGCATCCGTCCTTCTGATTCACAGTGTTACTTTTTCGCACACTATTATTCCGTTACTGAAAAAGCGTGCTTGCATTCCTTCGCTGAACTTTGCTCTGTGTCCGCAAGTGCTTCCGTGTCTAATAGCTGTCGCCACGCTGACACCCTCTGAGGATTGCACCATCTCAGCTTTGTACCCCAATAATGTGCATCGCCCCAACTGCACGCAAGTCTGTTCTTCGACATACTCCATCTTCTAATGTGGAAAAAATGATCGCGGTGGACCTTTTGCCGCATCAAACTGACGCGCTCCATCACGTCCTGGAATCGTACTTTGATGCATTAGACTTCTGTGACCGTCCGCTAGGTCAAACCAGCGTTGTGAAGCGCCGCATTAACACCGATGAATCTCAGATGCAAGCACCGATGCATCTCCGGTACATCGATGGCCGTACCGCATTTCTCCTGCGGAGCATCAGGTCATTAAAATGGAAGTCGACAAGATGCTCGCCAAAGACACAGTTGAGCCATCTTCGAGTCAACGGGCTTCCCCTGTTGTTCTTGTAAAGAAGGACAACAGTTGGCGATTCTGTGTCGACTACCGACATCTGAACCGGATCACTAAAAAAGATGCTTACCCGCTACCCCGCATTGACGATGCCCTGGATTGCCTTCATGGCGCTAAGCATTTTTTTTTCATCGACCTTCGCTCGGGGTACTGGCAAATTGCTGTCGACCACATGGACCGCGAGAAGACTGCTTTTGTGACCCCGGGTGGTCTTTACCAGTTTAAGGTCATGCTGTTCAGATTATGCAATGCTCCAGCCACCTTCGAACAAATCATGGACACTGAATGATGGAAACAGTGGTCAATTTGCCTATGTTACCTCGACGACATCATTGTATTTTCCCCGACCTTCGAAACACACCTCGACCGCCTTTTGTCCATTCTTTCCGTTTTTCGTAACACAGGACTGCAACTGAACTCATCGTAGTGCCATTTCGGATGCCAGCAAATAACCATCTTGGGCCATCTTGTCGACTCTGGCGTATGCCCTGATCCTGATAAAGTTCGAGCTGTGCAAAACTTCTCCGTCCTAACCAGCACTAAGGAAGTCCGCAGTACAATTTTGCGGACGTGGCAGGACCTCTTACGGACTTGCTGAAAAAAGATGTTTCACTCTCTTGGGGTGCTGCGCAGGCTTCGGCGTTCTCTAATCTCGTCGCGTTGCTCACAACACCACCCATTCCAGCCAATTTTGACATGTCTGCCCCAACTGAAGTCCGCACTGATGCCAGCGGCCACGGAATCGGTGCCGTTTTGGTCAAGCATCGAACGGGCTGCACCAGCGTTATCGCATATACCAGCCGTCTGCTCTCTGCGGCCGAGCGGAACTACTTGATTACTGAAAGGGAATGCCTTTCCCTAGTTTGGGTGGTTGGCAATATTCGGCCCTACTTACATAGTCGCCGTTTCACCGTCACAACTGATCATTACGGTCTCTGCTGGCTCTCGTCATTAAAGGATCCCACAGGGAGTCTTAGTTGCTGGGCACTACTGCTCCAAAAATACGACTACTCAGTGTCTTACAAATCTGGTCGTTTACACCATGACGCTGACTGCTTGTCCCGTCATTCAGTGGACCCCCCTGAGACTTTAGATGATAGATGAAGGGCCGCCGTGTGTGCTCTCTCTCTCTCTACTTTCAAGAACATGCGTGATGAACAGCGCCGAGATACCATCTTGCGTGACATTATTGAGAAGCGCAACTCTCCGACGCCCCATCAGTTTACTGGACTGTTTGTGCTTAAAGGCACCTTGTACAGCTACAATGTCAACACAAATGAGTGCGAACTGCTCCTCGTGGTGCCTTCCCACCTACGTTCGAGTGTTATTGCCCAGCCCCATGACACCTCCTCTGCCGGTCACCTTGGTCTGTCTGAGACTTACGACCACGTTCATTGCCGATTTTACTAGCCGAGGCTTTATCGCTCTGTCCGCCGCTATTTTGTCGCATGCGACCAGTGCCAACGTCGAAAAAAAATCCCTTACGAGTCCTGCCGGACTCCTCTAGTCTCTTGATCTTCCTATTGACCCCTTCTTTCCTGTTGATATTGACCTTGTGGAGATCTGAGGCACGCCCGCGACCATTTCGCGGGCATTCCGCCGCATGGCCACACCCTCTTCCTCTGGTAACGGCGCGTGGCGATAGATGGCACTACGCGCGGGCGCGGCACGTGGTGCACGCTGAGGGAGCTCTCTCTCTCTCTCCTCCGTGGTCGGCTTTGGGTAAGCACGCATTTCCTTCGTCCGCGTCCCCTTTGGGAATCACCGGACTATAGCCTGCCAGGGGTGGCCTTTGGCACCTCGGCAGGTGAGTTTACTTGAGTGCTAGCTTCAGTACCGTATGCTAAGCCCACAGCAGTGCCTAGTGCTTGAAGTGGTCGTACCACACCGAGCCCCACTTGCCGTAGGCCTACGCGTACGAGGTTTGCCCTAATACTCGCGACCATTGTGAGTGCGCAGCATAGCCGCAAGGGACCTTTTCCCGACCGGCGTGTCAAAGATCGCCATTGCCAGCTGCGACGTGCTCGGGGTTTCCTCTTTTTGTGAACGTCCGCGTGTGGGTGCCTTTGCTCCCCGCGTCCTGGGAGCGGACGTTGTACTCTTGTTCGGGATGCCGCCAAGGGCAATGAAGTATTGTGTATTTATGTATTGGAACATTGTCTGTTTTGCTGCGCCGCGCTAAATGCCTTATTAGTTGAGCGTTAATAAGGCGCTAATAAGGCGTAGTGCAGCTGGGACGCGTCGTCCCAGCTGCACTGACTGACATGGCGGCCAGGTGGCATTGGCTTTCAGGCCACCGAGCAGCAACCCTCGATGAGTTCCGCACGGCCTTCCTGCGCGAATTCTTACCCGCTGACTACGAGAGTAGGATGCGGCGCGAGCTCGAGCTCTGCACACAAGGGCCTAATGAGTCGCTTCAGTAGTACGTACGCGCGATGGAAGACCTTTTTTTTCTATCGCTGAGCCCAGAGCCTCGAACGAGGAGCCCGTCGAACAAGTGATCAGGCAGGCACACCCGACTTTTTTGGCATACCTGCGCAGCAGTCGCTTCCGTGATTTGGAGGAATTTGCCGTCGTGGCAAAGCGCATTCAAGGCGACGTTCTCGCCGCACATGCCTATCGCCCCCAGCCAGCGAGGCCATTGAACCGCGCTGCGCGTGGGGAGGGGCCATGACCCTTCCTCAGAGGCAACAGCCCGCCGGAGCTGCCTTTGCGGCTACCGCTACAGGTGGGCGCACGTGGGAAACAAGCGATCTGGCTTTAGATTCCTACACGTACGAGAGGCGTGCAGCCGGTGCTGCATCGCAACTCGACGCGCGCGAGCAGGGACGAAATTCGACCCAGCGCGTCACCGGTGGTGACGGTCGTCAGAGCGGTTCCTTTGATCACGCGGCGAACCGACCCCTGCAGCTCGAAGCTGCTCCGTCTCGGGAAAGGGACCGCGATGGAGTGCGCTGGTTCTGCTGCCGTCAACGAGGGCACATAGTGAGGGAGTGCTCCGTGTTTGTGCCTCCTGTGAGGCAGGGAAACGTGAGCGTGGGCCGTTCGTGAAGGGACGGGCGGCCGAACTCTCGCTTCTCCCCTCTGCGCACCTGGCAAGCAGTCTTGCTGGAGTGCACGCGCCGTTTATTTCGGTCACCATTGTCGGTCGCAAATTCTCGGCAATGCTGGACACGGGTGCAAGCGCTTCGTTGTTTGGCGCACAGGTGTTGTCCCACTTGCAGAAGCACTCGGTGCGCTTGCGGGAGAGCCGAACGACATTCACCCTCGCGAGAGGCGTGGCCCAGTCGGCGGGCGCCGTGAGGTTGACTGTCAGATGGGGAGGCCGAATGAGACCCAGGCATTTCGTTCATCTTCCAGGGCTCAGTGTTCCTGTAATTCTCGGTCGGGACTTTTCCTAAAAACCGGTATCGTAGTGGACATTGCGAATGGAGGCTATCGCGACGTACCTTTTTCTGAGCTAAAGCGGTTCATCAGCCCACCGGCGCTTTCTGTTGCCTGTGCAGTTAAGCGTCGAAACCGTGTCACGTGCAAACTTCGGGGGCAGGCCCCTGCGCCATGCACTCGTCGGCTCAAAATCTTCATCGGGATCTAGCAGTGTACACAAAGAGGCTCCGCATCCTTTGATCGCCGGTGCGACTCAATTGCATGATACTCAGAAGGCTCGTCTTGCGGCAATGTTATGCGAATACGATGAGCTCTTCACCGATCAACCAGGCTGTACCGATTTGGTGAGCCATTCGATCGAAACTGGCGATGCGCTTCGTTTGAAGTGTAACCCCAGGCCCGTCAGCCAGGCCAAGAGGCAGGTAATTGATGGCTTACTGGACGAGATGCTCTCAGCTGGCATTGTTCGCCGTTCGTCCAGCGCCTGGGCGTCTCCAATTGTGTTGGGGCCTAAGAAAGATCGCAGTCATCGCCTGTGTGTAGACTACCGCCGTCTGAACGGAGTGACTCGTAAGGATGCCTATCCGCTCCCCACGATTAGCTCCATCGTAGGAAACCTCACCACTGCGCGGTATTTTACATTACATGCCTCCAAAGGTTACCTACGGGTTCGGATGGATGAGTGTCACTGGTGCAAGACTGCGTTCACGTCCCACAGAGGGTTATTTGAGTTCACTCGTATGCTCTTTGGTCTTTGAAATGCTCCTGTGACTTTTCAGAGACTCATGGACCACGTCCTCGGGGAAGCAAAGTGGTCTTACTGCATGTGCTATCTCGACGACATCGTGATTTAATCACGAACATTCGAAGAGCACTTTGCCCACATTGCCGATGTGCCCGAAAGGGTGAGAGCTGCCGGGATGACGTTAAATCCCGCAAAGGCCCAGCTAGCGCAAACACGAGTTCAGTTACTTGGCTTCACGCTGAGCGAAGGTTCCATTGAGCCAGGTCGGGAGAAACTTCGAGCAATCCTCGATTTCCTTGCGCCCAAGGACGTACGCGGCCTGCGCCACTTTCTCGAAATGGCCAATTTTTACCAGTCGTTCATTTCGTCCTGTGCCCGAGTGCAGGCGCTTTTGACCAAGCTCTTGGGTAAGTCAGCTGAGTGGCGATGGGGACCTGAGCAACAAGAGGCGTTTTGCCGTCTGTCTAGCGCCATTGCAGAGACGGCGCAGCTCAAGCTTCCCGACCTGACCAGACCATTTGTTCTCCAGACTGACGCAAGCGATCTGGGATTAGGAGCAGTTCTCCTACAGGAATATGATGGTGTGTTGCAGCCGTTGGCCTCTGCCAGCCACTCGTTGATACCCGCGGAAAGTAATTATTCCCTGACCGAGAGGGAGTGTCTCGCCATCGTACTTGCACTGCGGAAGTTTGATGTCTACCTTGATGGGACAAAATTTGTGGTGTAAACAGATCACAGCGCGCTTAGCTGGCTGATGTGGCTCCGTGAGCCTGCAGGCAGGCTAGCGCGCTGGGCTCTCCTAATACAGCATTATGACTTTTCAGTGCAGTATCAGTAGGAAAGCAGTAACGTGGTAGCTGACGCGCTATCTCGTGCCCCAAGGTCCACCAGGAGGCGGGATCCCGGTGCGACAACCGCTAGCGGTGCCCTTGCGCAAGCGAGTGGCGCGGGCAAAACTGCAGCGGAGCCATTGAGTGGAGAAAAGGGTGAGTGAGCCGACGAGCAAACCCTTTCAACGGGTCAGGCAAGCAGCGCGCTGCGAAACGGGCGAGAGGAGGAGCGAAAGGGAAGCGAACCCATGACGGCAATGCGAGCAAAGGCGATGGCTGAAGTCCTTAGTGGGAACGATACCAGGCTTTCCTTTGGGAGAATGGAAATCGCTTTCAGCAGACGAGAGCTACTGAAGGCCCAGCAAGATGATCCGTTTTGTCGCGAGCTGAGCAACGGTCTCGAGGAGACTGAGCGCCGAGACGCTGCTGGTAGTGCGGTGGGCGCAGGGGGACGGGAACCGACGTGTGTCGCTGGGTCCCCCGCGGATACATACTTGCTGAACCATGATGGACTCCTGCTGAAATACATAGCCACCGATGAGGAGTCAGTGGACCCGTTTAAGGTGGTTGTGCCCAAAAGTCGGAGAGGTGCACTGTTGCGAGCCTCTCACGATGAGCCCACGGCCGGTCACCTCAGTGGCTGTAAAGTTCTTGCGAAACTGAGCAAGGTTGTGACTTGGCTTGGCATGAAGCGTGACATTTTTCGCTATTGCCGTTCCTGCCACGTCTGTCAAGCGGTGAAATCAAGGGTTGGCAAGCCGCCCGGCTTAATAAAACAGATTGTCAGTGAGCGTCCGTGGCAAGTAGCCACCTGCGATCTAATGGGGCCGTTCCCCAGGAGTAAGCAGGGGTTCATACATCTGATGGTAGTCGTTGATCATTTTTCCAAATGGGTGGAGTTATTTCCGCTGCGGAAAGTGACAGCGCGAGCGGTGCTAGAGAGGCTACAGGAAGTGTTTTGTAGGTTCGGCTTTCCGAAAAGATTGATCACGGACAACGCGTCGTATTTCATCGCTCGGGTGTTTGGTGATACGTGCCGTTCCCTAGGAATAGATCACTGCACCACTTCGCCCTACCATCCCCAGTCCAATTTGACGGAGCGAACCTATCGTACGCTCAAACCGATGTTGGCGGCCTTTGCCAGAAGTCAAAAGGACTGGGCAGACCATTTGAGTGAACTCGCGTTTGCAATCCGAACCTTTGAGAGTCGCTCTACTGGTTTCTTTCCCGCCTTCCTTAATTTCGGAAGGATGTTGGCAAATTCGGTGACCAGTGTCATGCATTGCCAGCTCAGGGACGAGGAAAAACCGGCAGACTGTTCTGCTTACGCTTCAACACTTCGGGACAGGCTTTGTCGAGCTCTCAGTAGAGCGAGGCAGAATTTGGTGTGGGCCAGGGCTGAGCAAAAGGCACAGTACAACCGAAAACGTCGCCACCTTTCATTTACGGTAGGTGACCTCGTCCTGAAGCGCAACCACGGTCTTAGCGACGCGAGCAAGGGTTTCTCGGCCTTCTCGCTCCAAAGTGGCTTGGTTCATACCGAGTGGAGAAAGCTTGGACTCCACTCGCGTACTTGCTGAAAGACCCGCTTTCAAGAAAACTCGGCCGTTCCCACATCGCAGACCTGAAAGCCTTTGTGCCAGCGCCCAGTGGCTCTTCGCGCAAGCAACGGCGCACACCCGTGTGCGGCGGACCGCATTCAAACACGCACGAGTATAATCTGAGGAAGTGGTCACCTGAGTGATTTTGCGCCGGACGGCGGGCTTATTTCCACAACCGAAGGCCCTGATTTTTACTGTCTAGTCTCAGCTAGCGAACTTCTTTACGGCCAGTACATGCAAGGAAGTCTACTCCGCCCAGTTGCTGCTGCTGATTTTCATTTGAGTGTTCTTGTTTACTTGATGTTTTTTCCGTGTTTTTTTATTCTTCTCGCTGGAGGAGGGGATCGTGAATTGGTGCTTTAGCATGGGGAGTGGGACGAAGGGCACTCTGCGCCTTCTTTTGCGGGGCGCATTTGGACAGACCCGGCTATCGGTGGTGTGTGTGGGTGTGTACGTGTGTGTGGCGACAACAACTTAAGAAGTCACCGACCCCTACACCACCTTGGACTCTGGAGGTGTTCGGAGACCTGCGGTCGTTAGGCAGCCCGGTTGCGCCCTGCTCCCGACCGTCGCTGATAAGCTCTGCTGGCCTTTCTTATCACGGCTCCTGCAAGAGGCCAGCTGTCGCAGACGCTGTGCACGACTTGACCGACGCCACAGGATGCCTCGCAGCCAGTGCATTTGGCGACCATGATTCAAGCAAAAGGGCCGGCTGTCGCAGCGAGGTCCATCCGAACCTCGACCGAGGCGGCGTTTGTCGGACTCGCAGGGCTGTCGTCAACATCAACGAGATGAAGGTGAGCCCGTTCCTCGCATGAGGGCCTCAACCAGAACTCTCGCCTTGCGCTCTCGCATTCACGTAGTCACCCAAGTCAAACTTTACGTGATGCTTCCCCTCCGAGCCGTGGACGCGCTCTTGCATGAGCATCATGAACTCCCGTTACACCTCTTTCGTGGCGCCATTGTATTTCTCAAGTGTATTCTTGTGTTCTTTTTTTTCTTCAGCAGCGGTTGCAGAGCGAGGCTGAGGCTAGCTGTTGCCCATTGCACGACGTCTTTGCATGCATGGGCGATGACTGGCTGCCTTTGCGGACTGGTATATGGTGTGAATTAAGGAGAGGAGGATGTGGGGATCTGAGACGCGCCTGCGACCATTTCGTGGGCATTCCGCCACATGGCCTTTTTGCTTTTCTGCTCTGGTAACGGCGCGTGGCGATAGATGGCACCACGTGCGGGCGCGGCACGTGTTACGTGCGCGTTGAAGAAGCTGTCTCTCCTCCGTGGTCGGCACCGGATAAGCACGTGTTTCCTTCGTCCGCGTTCCCCTTGGGAATCGCCGTACTGTAGCCTGCCTGGGGTGGCCTTTGGCACCTCGGCAGGTGTGTTTACTTAGTACTAGCTTCGGTACCGTACGCTAAGCCCACAGTGGTGCCTAGTGCTTGAATTGGTCGTACCACACCGAGCCGCACTTGCTACAGGCCCACGCGTATGAGGTTTGCCCTAACACTCGCGACCAGGCCTAGTGGCCATCGTGAGAGTGCTCTGCGAAGCCGCAAGGGACCTTTTCCCGACCGGCGTGTGAATGCTCGCCATTGCTAGCTGCGATGTGCTCGCGGTTTCCCCTTATAGTGAAAGCCCACGTGTGGGTGCCTTTGCTCTCCGCGTCCCGGGAGCGGACGTTGTACTGTTGCTCGGGGTGCCGCCAAGGGCAATAAAGTGTCAGTGTATTTCTGTACCCTGTCTGTTTGCCGCGGTGTGCTACACGCGAGTTGGTGACGGAGTCGCAGCCCTGTGGCTCGCTAAGCGTGAACCCGCTGTGATCATCCGCTACGGTGAGTAGCGGGGTCACCATAAGTTTCTAAGGATAAAGCAGACAGAATTATATTGGACTAGCTGAAGAGCAGAGGTTAGTACAACTGTGGACTGGTCCCAAATAAATGCAGCATATTTGTGTTTACTTTCTACTAAAGTTTTGTAAAAAAGTTTTAAAGGGACAGGGGTTAGCATTACTAATGGTTTCGTTAATGTTAACAGACTAGGTAAGAGTACTAGTTACACCCAGGTAGTGATGGGATGGTATGAGCTCGAGAGCGGAGTTGTCAAGCAGATAAGCAGTGGAGAAAGGTGTTCGGGAAATGTTTAAGACTTTCCATTCAGTAGTGTTTAGGGTGTGGCTGTACTAATAGAGTAGCAGTCAAAAGCACTGCATCATGTAGCATACTTCTGGAGGTGAAAAGGACACGTGCGATAGACGGGATGGATCTTGAAATCGAGTGAACTCGGTATGCTCCGTTTCTGATTCCATGTGCAGGGAACCACATGCGTGAAACCTCAGAAGCTCCGACGGCTGGTATAGAGGCAAAAATGCACACGCCGATGAGGTGAGTTTTCAAAGCCATTTTTTACAGTGTGACGGAATACTTTAGCCTTTACAGTGATGTAGAATAAAATATACTTGGTTCTGTGCTGAGAGGGATGAAAACTGGCATAGTATACTGCTGAATGCTTTAATCGGTGGTTCTGAACTCCGAAGTAGTAAACTGCATTAGACCTCTTAGAGGTGTTTATAATATCGTTTGTGTTCGCATGGTTAGTGTGTATGTACACGCACTAACCAATCATGTAAAATCAATGTATCAATGTAAAAAGTCTGTGAGGAGATGGCTGTGAGCTGTGTCATTTGATTAAGCTATTCATGTGTGAACTTTTTCTTTGTAAGAATAAAAAATGAAATTATTGTGAGTCATTTCACTTTGCGAAGCTGGCTTGTCATGCAGCAAGGTGGTTACATGGTGGAGGCCAGACTGGTATGAAAGGCTAGGTTGCGAACGTGCCCATTAAAGTTAAAACCACTGTGACAAGTCTACCATGACACATCAACGATGAATTTGCCGTGGTTATGAATACACTCAAACCTCGATATAATGAACCCGGATATAATGTAATATCGGTTATAACGAAGCAAATGAAAAAAATGTCTTGCAATAAAGTGTTTACAATATATACCTTTATAACGAATTTTCGAATATAGTGAGCTTTTTTATGCAAGAATATAACTTCATTATAATGCTGTTTGAATGTAGGCTTCATTGCAACGCGTAACATATGAAAGCCAGCTTACAAAAATAAAGACTATGCCCATCCTTTTAAAGCGGCCTTCGCCTGTAAACACAAACGCTTACTGGGAAGAAATGGCTTCCGGACAATATTGGCACGTTCCATTTCCCAAGTTTTGTTATCGTTCCAAAACACTACACAATTCTCAGCGCGAACCGCGCCTGCAGTTTTCCGAAAGCTTCCGGACTGTAGTAGATCATTTCGATAAGATCACGCCCACTCTGCGAACTGTACAGATTATTCTGGAACCTACGCCACCGCCAGCGATAACGCTAGAGCATTCGACGGCAAGAGTAGAAATGCCGACGCGCTTCGCCGCTTGTCAGTAGTTGATCGACGGCCGACGTTCTGTTCGCCGCTATCAGTCCAAGACTGCTACTGTAAATGGGCTTTCCGTTTACTGGGCACAGGTTCGCCCAAACCAACAGTTAAATTCCAACAGTCTCCTGTCTTCGGCCACGTCACGATCCCGTGACAATATAACCCCTTCAGCAATGGTGTGTGCAGCTGTACACGTCAACTACGCGAGCACATCGCGCACCGCGTGTTTCCCCCACAGGGGCACCTGCGCAGGTATGCGTTTGGTGTGTAGCGACGCCACGGGCCCGAGCTAACGGGGGTGTTTTCACTCCCTCCCACGCCTAGCCGTGCGTGGCTTTGCCGTGTCCGGGGAAAAGGGGATCCTGGGGGTTGAGCTGACGCTGGGTGATTGGACCTTTAAGGCCCCTCGGCAGAGGCAACACACCTCTTTGGCCCCGGCTTCACGTAGACGGCACCCCTGGGCTGACCCACCCAGGGGAAATCGGTAGTCGCCTTTTCTTGTCTCTGTCTCTCTCTCTCCCCTGATCTTCGTCTTTTTATCTCTTTCAATCTTTCCTGTCATCTCCTCACTCCTGTTTTCTTCCATCCTCCAGGCGGCAAGGGTTAACCTTGGGTAGTTATATTCGGTTATAGCAGCAATGCATGGATGGTGTCTCCAAGTGTTTACTATTCAACCTTGTAGCGTCCCCTTGTTGGGCTCGGTAGTGGGTGGCCACCATTGCCGCCGAACTTTAAACAATCTGTATGGCTAACTTTTCCCCCCCTCTTCCTGATCGCCGCCCGAAAAGGTGGCGCACCGAAGACCCGATCTTCCTTTCAAAACCAAAGCAGTCTTTCCCCAAGTTTCATGTCATACATAGCCAGAAAGAAAACAAAACAGTCCGAACAATCTCGCCCTTTCTTGTCTCAAAAACACTCACAGAAGCGATCGAGCCAGGATATCGTGTAACCAAGTTGGGGAGCGGCGACCTCCTTTTGGAGGTTCGCGACAAGCTGCAATATGACAATTTACCTAAACTTGTAGCATTTGGGTATGTCCCAGTTTCCGTAGATCCCCACAGGTCCTTGAACACAGTCCGTGGTGTCATCTCTGATGACGACCTTCTTGGATTATCAGAGAGTGAATTATTGGAAGGCTGGCAAGACCAGAATGTAGTGAAGGTTCAAAGAATAGTAATACGATGAGACAAAAAAAGAAACACCAACGAAACATATAATTATCACCTTTGGTACTAGCGATTTACCCGATTCAATCGAAACTGGCTACTGCAAGCTTCGAGTCGGGCCCTACATACCAAATTCTCGTAGGTGTTTCAAATGTCAGTGCTTTGGACACGGTTCACAAAGCTGCAGAGGGCGCGTGACTTGCGCTAACTGTAGCTCCAACGAACGCCCATCGGACAATTGTACTGCTGCAGCCCGCTGTGCGAATTGTGAAGGAGACCATTCCGCCTACTCACGAACGTGCCCATCCTGGAAAAAGGAAAAACAAATTCTTCAACTCAAAGTTAAATTCAATCTGTCTTTTCAAGAGGCGCACCAGCGCTCCTCCCTCCATAACAAGCACTCTCCTTCTTTTGCAGATGTGACGCGACAGGGCGCCGTGCAACATCTTTCCGCGTCTGCGAATGTCACACGAAGTGCGACTACAATCCCGGCATCTGCGCCCAAGGCTGGAGTAGCCTGTGCTGCTCCGCCTCCTGCCAAACAGGTTCAGCAGACTTTAGAGTCTGCCGGACCCCGGACCACTGCACCTGCAGTTGCGTCCGAAACTTCTGTGAATGTGCCTGCTCATCAGGCACCATTCGCCACCTCGCAGGAGGTGATGGATACAAGTCCCATTTCTCCGGCGCCTCATACGCCGAAGGATAGGCGCAACTCTTTGGAGCGTGCCCAGAAAGAAAAACGTCGAATTACGGGGCCCCAAAAGGCCTTGTAACCTGAAGTGACACTTCTTGTACACACAGCACCACACATCTTTAAAATGACACATATAATACAGTGGATTGTGAGAGGCCTACTGAGGAACATCGACGATATCCAAGAACTTCTACACAAACGTACACCAAAAGTGCCGTGTGTGCAAGGAACACACTTAAAATCAAGACACACTTTGTTCAAAATTACGTTATCCTTCGAAAAAAAACGAGATGATACTGTCGCCTCGTCCGGTGGTGTTGCCATAATTGTTAATCAAGGAACAGCCTGTACGCGTTTACTCCTTCAGACATCCCTGGAAGCAGTAGCTGTCCGAGCTGTCATCTTCAACAAATTCGTAACATTTTGCAGTATATACATACCACCACACCATCAACTGACTAAACACGAGTTTTAGTCGCTGATAGCAGAACTTCCATTACCGTATCTCGTCCTAGGGGACTTTAATGCTCACAGTAGCTTGTAGGGTGACTCTCGCTGCGATGCGCGAGGTCGCCTCATTTAACAGTTTTTTTTTCTTCCGGTGCGTGCCTTCTGAATCGGAAAGAGCCAACATATTACAACATCGCTAACAATACGTACTCAGCCATAGACCTCAGCATAACATCTCCATCACTCTTGCCTCTACTTAAATGGAAGGTCATTATTAATCCATACGGCAGCGACCATTTTCCTGTCGTTATCTGCACATCAATAACAAATATATGTCCTGCACACATTCCCAAATGACTCACCAACAAAGCCGATTGGGAACAATATCAAAAAATGACTCTCCTAACTTAGACTGACATGGAGGGGTTAAGCGTAGAAGCTGCTGTGAGCTTCCTGACAGCATTTTTGATCGATGCTGCAACGAAATGTATACCAGAAACATGTGGACAGTCAGGCAAACGACGAGTCCCATGGTGGAATAATGAGTGTCGTAATGCGCGAAAGGAGCAGAACAGGGCATGCAGGTTGCTTCGGAATTCACTGACAGCCGAAAATCTTGACAGCTTCAAGAAACTAAAGTCTCAAGGCAGGAGAACGCGTGGGCAGGCCAGAAGAGAAAGCTGGCACCAGTTTTTATCAGGGATAAATTCATATACAGAAGAGGCTAAAGTCTGGAACATGCTTGGTAGGGTAGCAGGAAGACAAGTACACTCCCTCCCACTCGTAAACACACAGGGTGACAGCCTGGAAGATCAGGCGAACTTCCTCGGTGCCCACTACGAGCAGGTGTCTAGCTCATCGCACTATACTCAAGCTTTTCAAAGATATAAAGCAAGGATAGAAAAGCAGAAACTAGAACACAAGTGTACAAACTACGAGGCATACAACCAGCCTTTCAACTTAGCTGAGCTACAAACGTCGCTAAACTCCTGCACTAATTCTGCCCCAGGCTACGATCGTGTAGTGTATGAATTGTTGAAAAACCTGCCGCTCAAACGCGAAAGACATTACTCTCCCTATACAATGCTATCTGGTTTTCTGGCGTCATCCCTGCTTCCTGGAAAGAGGCTATAATTATTCCAATTTCAAAAGAAGGCAAGGACCCCTCCTCAGTTTCAAGTTATAGGCCCATTGCACTTACAAGCTGTCTTTGTAAACTTTTTGAAAAGATCATAAACCGCCGACTTTTACATCTCCTTGAAACACAGTCTGCTCGACCAGTTCCAGTGTGGATTTCGAGAGGGTAGATGCACCACCGACCATGTGGTGCGTATCGAGGCATAGATCCGAGACGCTTTCGCCCACAAACAATACTTCCTCTCTGTGTTCCTCAATATCGAGAAGGCTTACGAAACAACATGGCGTTTTGGCATATTAAGAGACTTGTCTCACCTGGGTGTGCGCGGTAGAATGTTTTTCATAATCGAGAGTTACTTGTCCAATCGAACATTCAGTGTCCGTGTAGGCAGTGTTCTCTCTCAAACATTTGTCCAGGAGACGGGAGTACCGCAAGGTGGTGTACTTAGTTGTACACTTTTTATTATCAAAATGAATTCCTTGCACCTGTCCATCCCCCACAACATGTTCTATGTACATATGTCGACGATGTTCAGCTTGGATTCAAGTCATGCAACTTGGCAATATGTGAGCGGGAAGTTCAGCTGAGTTTAAACAAGGTCTCCAAATGGGCAGATGAAAACGGATTTCGACTTGACCCACAAAAAAGCACGTGTGTCTTGTTCTCCCGAAAGAGAGGCATGCACTCGGAACCTGACATTCGACTGAACGGGCAACGTCTGTCTGTCACAGCCGAGCATAAATTCTTAGGCTTAATTTTGGACAAATTTACCTTCGTACCACACATGAAGTATTTAAAAACAAAATGTTTAAAAGCCATGAATGTTATAAAAGTGTTGTCACGTACTACTTGGGGTAGTGATAGGCAATGTCTCATGAACATGTATAGAAGCCTCATTCGCACCCGCTTAGATTATGGGACCGTTGTTTATCAGTCTGCCACTCAAAGTGCTTTGAAGATGCTGGATCTCGTGCACCATTTGGGCATCTGCCTTTCTACAAGTGCTTTTCGCAACAGCCCCGTGGAAAGCCTTTACGTTGAGTCAAATGAGTGTTCGCTTCATCTGCAGAGAACTTGCATGTCCTTTGTATATTTCCTTAAGGTGAAAGCAGACAAGAAGCACCCCTCATACTCTACTACTAATGATTTGTCGAGCTTCAATCTATTTCAAAACAGGCCTTTAATGAGGCAGCCCTTCTCAGTTCGCCTGAAGCGTCTAGCTGAAGAAACTGGAGTGTCACTTGAACACAGTTTAATGGCTCCTGTAGCATACCCGCCACTGTGGCAGTGGAAGACTATAGACTGCGATGTGTCTTTCCTAGAAATTACTAAACATGCGCCTATTGCTCATATCCGAACATACTTCCTGGAACTTCAACACAAATACACACGTCCTGAGTTCTTCTAAGTCTAGCTCCTCTGTGTCCTACGCTGCTGTCGGGCCATCCTTTTCGGATGCTGGCCCTCTACATCCAGGCACAAGTATCTTCACAGCGCAAGCTTACGCAATATTTGCGGCTGCTAAACACATCAAACAACTACAAATACAAAAAGCAGTAATTTATACGGACTCCCTCAGTGTGCTAACAGCTCTGCACAATTTTAAAAACAAAAAAAAACCCTGTCCTCATCTCGCTTTACTCCACTTTATGCGCACTCTACACACTCAAACAACAACACACTCAAACAACATGAATCTCACGGTGCCAGGGCACCGTGAGATCCAAGGCAACATGATGGCGGATCAGCTTGCTGCATCCGTCCACGAAAGCGCTGTCACTACACCCATATCAATCCCAGCCCTTGATCTTAAGCCGTTTCTCAAACGAAAGCTCAGGAACTACTGGCAAAGCAAGTGGGATCGATACACACAAAACAAACTGCATGTTATTAAGGCACGCCTTGGCCATTGGCCGCCAGTATCAAAATCGCCTCGCACAGAGGTAACACTAACGAGGCTCAGGATAGGACACACATACACGACACACACACATCTTTTGTTCGGTGGTGATCCATCATTGTGTGACAGATGTGGTGAAGCACTAACAGTTCTTCACGTTTTAATCCAGTGCAAACAACTAGGCACTCTAAGAAAACACTTTTCATTACCCTACCGACAACATATACCTTTACTTCCTGCAATGTTCGTCGGTAGGGAACCACTGTTCACTCATGCTAGCTTTTTTTAAGAGATGTTCACTTTTATGATGTCATATACCCAGGCAATGCGTAGCGCGACCTCTTAAGAGAGGTTTTCGCTGCAATGGCTACACAACAAAGCACTTGCCTCGCAGCCCTTGGACACAAGGTTGCTGATGAGGCACTTCGGCTAGTGCCAAATATTTTTACACATTTTTATTATCAAAACCTTTGTCACCCTTTTTTACTATGCATATCACGTTACTGTCACGATTTTAATACTTATGTTTTTACCCGCATTATCGCGAGGAATTTTAAGGCCCCTATACAGCCACGCAACATATCATTGTCCACATCTCTACTCATCGAAATGGCACTTTGGCCATGAATTGGCCCTTGCGCCATAAAGCGCCACACATCAATCAATCAATCAAACCGCGTGTTTCTTCAAACTGCTTAAAACGTAGTGTGTGCATTTGCACAGGCTTTGTTATGGACAGCTAGTTAAATGTCGTTCTTCTGCGTGTTGTCGAACAGGATCACTGTGCCGACGTTTCCATGTCTAGTGATTGTTTGACATGCCTCATTCCGCGACCAATGTACACAGCTGCAAAGCAAACTGAGCGTACGTATATTTTGAGCCTAAAGTTTAGTTCTTCTTGTGCAGCAATGAAACATAGCTAATTGTTTTTTAATTAGATATACAATGATATGCCAACAATGAATAATTACAGAAATGCACACATAACTGCAGGTTACCTCGTTTCCTCTACTAAAATGCGATATAGTGCATTGAAGTTGAGTGTGTCTAGTTGAGACACATTTTCAGTCTATCATAATTGTCGTCTGAAGGGGATCAAGTCGCATGGAAATGGGACGGCACTAGAGTGTTTTTGTTTTACTGTTTGATGTTTTCTTGGGGCACTGTTTGACAAAACAACACTTCGAATACCAATGACGCCATTGCTTTGCAGGAGGGCGAGCCATGGCGGTGGAAGACTCAAGGCATTTGTATAGTTATGCTGTATTCACATTTTGTAAGCGTGGGTGTGCATTCTAGTCGATGGTAGTTGCCAGGGGTTCCTTGTCTGCTTCAAAATGTTTTAATTAGTTTTTCCTTCTGAGCACAAACTTGCTCTCAATGCATATAAGGCTTTACTGTAAAGCAAAATGTGCCCATTAGTGGTGGTGGCAGTGGCTTGATTTCCAACATATGGCTGCGCCAGTGCTTCGAAGTACCTTTCTTGGAAGCCTATATAAAAGCCTTTCACTTCACTTTTTTCACTGAATCTGTGGCAAAATCCTTTCTTCAATGAGCTACACAGTGTGCATTGATGAGTACGTAAGTTTATGGATTTATGCGCATTGTGCCTTGATGAGTACTCAAGTTGATAGAATTATCTGGTCTTCAAATGTGTGATTATTTTGCTCATTTGTGTGATACAGGTCAACGCTATATCAAGCGTAGAGCCAAAGACTCTTCAGGCAGTCATACACACAATGCTTCATCCTCTGTCAGATCCAAAACCGCTGCGGCATCGCAGTAATTGCCAACAAGCCCAGCACGTAGCATAGTCATGCCATCATGTCATTTCTTGCCATGGCAGCTTTTAACGCTAAGCATGAATGCATGGGTCCAATTTCGGGCCACGGAATCTGCACTGCAGTCGAAGTTAAATGCGAAAACAGCCATGTGTTTAAATTTAGGTGTGTATTGAAGGACCAAGAATAGCGAACAGTGATCCGAGATGTCCTGCTATGTCATGCTTCGGAATAGTTTTTTTTTCAAATGGCACCACAGGTTACCACGTGCTTGTGATGGCCCAGTAATGCTAGTGACCACTCTCAAGTGATCCTTATTCGCGTGAGCTAGGATTGGGCTGCACGTTTGGTTAGGTGAACTTCAGCTGTTAAAGCTGGGGATTTCTCCTTGACGTAGCAACTGTGTAGATGCACAGCTCAGTTTTAGTGTGCATTAGCTGTGCCTGGGTGTCATACAGTAAAACATTGGCGATACGAATGTTGCGGTGTCACCAAAAATATTCGAATCATGTGAACTTTGTATCGCCAGACAATATAGAATATGAGCATCAAAAAAAAATCTGGCATACATTTCTATTACTGCGTCTTGGGGCCACAATGCCGCGAACTGCTTTGAATACTTTCCAGTGAAGTTTTTAGGCAGGGAAATGCATGGTACCCTGCATGTAAAAGACACCTCGTGTAAAAGACAAAAATTGCTGTCCATTGCACGTCCCTCATAAAGGGGCTGAACAGTATTTTCTTACCGCGGTGGTGTTGATGTTTTTTTTTGGAAGATGGGCAATGCGAGCACCATGGGAGAGTTTTCAGGTCTGCATGTTCCCAACAGTCGTGCATGTTGACGTTCCGAGGCCTAGCTCTTTTGCAGAGACCGTCTTCTTCATCTTTCCGGCCTCGTCCACCATTCATAGCATGTCTCGATGCTCGAGGGCACGGCCCCCATTTTTATCCGCACGTGGCTGCCACATCGACAGCACAGCATTCCTTGATGTGTAAAAAAAAAGAGTGCGACGTCAATGTTATCTGTAATCTACACATGAAGGCATACGAAAGTGCATTAAGGCTTTCAAAATTGGTGCATGCAATCTTGGAGGCTACGACATGTCACTGAAGGCATATTTACTGAAATGGACGAGAGAGGACTCTGGCACTGCGATTGTTCAACCCCCATGGTAATGATGGATACTACACGAATTTCCTAGGCTTTTTGCTTGCGGGCTTCGAACCCACTTGTGGATTTTATCGGGGTTTCGGTTTTGTTTTGAATGAAAAAAAAATGAAGGGACCCTTGTGGGCTTCTTGAACAGATTTGAATTGGTGAGCCTGAAAAGTCGGAAAGGTGTAGCGCAACAGCTTGACCTTTGCTAAATTTTTTGCGGCAAAGTGGATTGAGGCCACATGAAGCCAAATTGTGCTGAGATAAATTAGATTAGACAAATTTATGGACTACCCATCATTTAAACTCTGACTAAAGCGCCATATGTTACATCTCCCATGCACGCTAGCGCCAGAGTCACCTTTAGTATAATAGGACACTCCGTGACTGAAGGTATATTCTGACGAACTGGCGGTGTGGCACTCTAGCCCGCACTTGGGGTTTCCGCACCCGTGCATTCTTGTTGCGCATTCTGTGACAGCAGGAGCAGCTCCATGTCATACGTATTTCGTAGCGGAGGTTCATATCAAACGCCCCAGGGCGACAATTGGTACACAACCATCCTAGAATACATTGTGGGCTAGTAAACCTCTGCCGGACCAAAAAACAATTCCCATCACCCCAAAATTTGTACAAGCACTGTTCCTACCACCACAGTTTTACCGTACAATGGGTTTTCTGTGGGAGGCCTCAGAATTTAGTTTTGCTTCTTAATGATATGAACTTACTCACCCCTCACCTCTTTGCTTGTCACTGCTACTGTGAACCTTCAGGTCAAAGACCAGCCTGCCTCCAACCGACCGTAAAGGCAGTGACACGAGCCTTTCAAGTAGCTGCTCCTACAGCCCGTTGCCCCCATCTGTAGTGCCAGACTTCAAGACTACTGACTTTGAGCAGTTCCGCAGCCCTTTCAAGGACTGCACCATACACAGGAATCCCAGCAAAGGTCTTGCCATGCGATACGGTAAGTACCTGCTGCATACTTCGATGTCAATGCCTAAGCACAAAAACTGCCAAAAGTTACTCAGAAAAATGTGGTTGCAAAAATTTAAGCATATTTCTGATGACCTTGGAAGCTCTGAGTGGTCTGGTGAGGGACAATCTTGGGGTGACAAAAAATTCAAGTTCGAGTGCTACATATCGAGTTTTAGACAGTGTCAAATTAACGGAAAAATCAAGGTAGCAATAGCCTTCTGTAACTTGAGTGTGCTTTAAGGGAGGATGGGGGATAAAATTTAGAAACTTTCTGAACAAAAAATCGCTTTTAGATTTGAGTTGCTTTGGATTGGTGGTACATTAACGATGCTGAGGATGCTTGGTTGTTTGTGCGGCAGAAGACAATAAAAAAATAATTTTTTCTCGAGATGTTGGCGTGGAGGTCTCTTACAAAGTCACGGCTACAAAGTGGGAAAGATGCCAATTGTGAAAGGAACATGAAAGAGCAAACTGTTTTTTCACGTATTAGCAAAGCACAGTTTTGCTGTCCTGAAAACACTACACTTGCCGCGACATGAGGCCTGTTATGCGAGAAAGTGTGCGAAAAGAAAATGCGGGTGAAGACGCCATAGTGTGAAATTTTAAAAATGGCACTACAAGCTTAATTTTCACTGCTAATAATAATAATGAACTTATGACAGTCAAACTTAAGGCAACACAGTTCTTAGAGTGCAGTTTGTCAATCTAAATGAAGTCATCAAATTTACTCATGTCAAGATTTTTGCATCAACGAGTAGCTATCGACCCCCTAGTAGCGATTTGCGACCGAAAACGCATCTGAGTGATGAATGAGTGTCTCTAATAATAATATATTCACTATCGTAAGTGGTTCAAAATAGGTGGAAAACCTGCCAAATTGTAGTGCTGGCAGCGCTACCTCGCAGCCACGTCGAGGCCGCTGCACAGCCAAGGAGGATTAAAAAAAAATGCTGGAGTGGAAATGATTGCGCAGAAGTGAAGCCGTTCCTCTGGCAAGATGGCGATTAAAAACGAAGCGTTTCCCTCGAACGCCCAACGAGTTTAATGTGGAAACTTTTCTGGGTCACATAAAGCTCCAAGTGCGTCTTACAGTTACTAGTTTTCCTTAGTGAGCCTCTAATTGGAGGCAAAGTTCTTTAAAGATTCAGTCATCCATACTCGTTTCTGTGTGTAATTTCGTCGGGAACAACCATCTTTTATTATAGAACTGACGTAGCATATACATAACATATCAAAACCACTTGATCTTTAAGTAAGCACTATGAGAAAAAAAGCATGTTTCCGCCATCTTGGCAGAGGCAAAAGCTGGCTTCACTTCTGCCGGCAAGGCGTTGCGGGAGCTTCCACTCCAGCAATTTTTTTTTAATCCTCCTTGTGCACAGCTGATGCTGCTTTCACAAAAAATGGGGACGTCACACTGGCGTTTCGTCTGCTAGGAGCGCACGTACAGTCGGTCCAGCAGTGTCACTGAATGCTTAGACATGCCTCTGTCGCCAACATCGTCATCCTCGCCGTCCTCGCGGTCAACATCGCAAGTGATGATGACAGCGACCTGAAATTGGGTATCGCCGTGATTTGCGACGATCCTTGCTTGACAAGCTCCGCGTTAAATGCTATGTATTTATCAGTCTCGGCCATTCTGTCGGAGCTCAGGAACACCAACTACACACCTCATGTCGCGGATGTTTGGCGAGTGAATGGCTGCTTTCAGCTACAGCAGGGCACACGGTAAAAATAGCCTCGGTTGGAGAAAAAGCCTCATACTGCCAGTGAAACCCAACTGGTTCATCAACACACGATTTACCCTGTAGCAACGTGAAGGGAGCAAACGCGGCTGTTCTTCACAGGCGTCTAGCCCCTCTGTCCAACGGCGCATATGAAGTCAACACACTGGCTGCATTGAGGTTCGTGTCTTGGAAAGGCATGGAACGCCATGCACTTTCCGCTTTTTCCGCGCCTCGACTCGGGTTCTCAATACGCAGTGGTTCGCTGACATTCTGGCACGTATTGTCGCTCTGAATGATCGTACTCACACGCAGTGGAGCACAACGCAAATCAGTCAATGTGACACGATGAATCGCACGCATGCTTCAACACAGCAAAGATAGTGACTAGTGAGAATATGGCTGGGAGTCTGCTCCAAACACACTCGGAGATCGTCGACGTCATCATTACTAGCGTATTGTCACTCAGGGTGGTATTTGTGGAACGTATCACACCGAACACGTAGCAGTAGTGTCTATGTCGCAGGGCAGTCTATTTTTCGTTTTTTCTCCTTAGCTTTTCTACGCTGTTTGACCTCGAAGCAAAATAACTTTTATGTGGTGGACGCCATTCAAATTTGGCCAAGAAGACCTGTGCATACCAAGTGATCGAATGATGGGCACATCTGAATCTTGAAATTTGATGTCAGTGCTGCTTTAAGTGAATGTGTCTGCGGGGGAAAACTTGTTTCCAGTGATTTTAATTTATGGGGCACTTTCTGTTCGGGTTGAACCAGAGGACAATCAAATTAAAAGGACAGAAATTTAGCCTCGCTAACGGAAGAGTCACTTGCTCATTGGTAACGAGGCTCGAGTGGTTGGGAGTGTATCAAGTGATTACCCACCGCTGCTTTAATGCCAATTCTGAGGAGCTCCTGGTGTTTTTGTGTGCTGCTTGGCTGATATATTACTCCATAGAGTTCATTGCAATTAGCGGGGAATCTCTTTTGTGACCAACACTTCTAGTGAGCAACATTCACACCTCGAAAACTGCGAAAAATTGAAGATGATTGGATGTGATTGTCACCGAGTAGCAGCCCTGACTACGCAGCAGGTCACTTCGATTTTTTATTTTTTTGATAATCGACAAAGAATGTTGTAAAATCATCGAACTCTTGCTTCACAGTTCAAAGTACGTTAGGAAAACTATGATTTCCTAATTGTTTTGCCAATAGCTGCATACATACAAAGTTCGATTCTATACAAACTTTACAGGATCAAGGTAGGGTACTTTTCTGATCACAAAGTACTTTCAAACACATTAAAAAACTTAGATGTCTGACATCCAGTAACAAGGAACAAAAATCTTCACTCTTTGGATTACACCTTTACAAAAATGTCATAAGAGGCGTGTGACTCTCCTTAGCCTGTACTACAAATCGCTTGAAATGGACATAGTTAAAAAAGTTGGATATTTTTATTATTTTTCAAATGACAGTTCTCCTAAGCTGATATACCTGATCAATCACTATAACAGCTGTTTTTTTTTCTAATAATGCTAGGTTGTTAAAATTCAGAGGTAATCTATCTCTGCAATTTTCATGAATGTTTGTAAAGCAGTTCAATAATTGACTTCAGCTCTGCAGAGCCCGTTAATTATGTACTCAAACCTTATTACAACAAAGTGTCATGCTACACAAAAAGTAAGTTTGTGATATATGAAAATTCGTTATGAAGGTGCATTCTTTACACTCTTTATATTGCAAGTTTACTCTTAATTATTTTCATCATAACTGATACTTCATGATGCCAGTGTTCGAGTTTTGAGTGTAGTTGACCTCTATCGACTTTCCATTGGTGACAGAGCCATATTGCTAAGACTTTAAGGCAGTCTTTATTAAAGACTATCGATAACTGGGTATGAAACGAGACTCCTTTGTGGTCTTCATTCCTCCATTCAGATGACAGCTCTTCAGAGCTCGATTCTCCGGTAAACGCTACGATCGACGTCAAGAAAACGGTGGCCTTCCCGATCCCCGACACGCCAGCACGTTACAGTGAGGAATCCCTTATAAGGACCTCGTAGTGTCAGTTTTTCATGTGCTGTTCTTTCTGGCTGTTGCAAATCAAGGCGTGAGCATGGCCAGGCGATTAAATTTATTTTTGGGACACGAAGTTCTTGATAATAAAAAAAAGCCACAAGAAATAAGGGCGAGGTGCAAGTGTTAGTCTCGATAATGCCAGTACTTGAGAGCGATAAAACTGTCCTGTGCGATCAAGACATTCTTCAAAACAGTACCGCTCTGATGTCTCCTGTGTAACTCCGCCAAAAAATAGTTTTGGACTGAAAACATAAAGTTGACTGACTCCTGGTTTGACTTGTGTGGTTTTACTCTGGCACAACTATACGAGCAACGAGCAGTGTATACTTTTTCATATTATGGCGTTTCACAGACAAAGCCATAACGGTTTAGGACATCTTACTGCTTTTATTCATGTCGCTATAGTTATCTCTCATGGAAATAAATGTATAGGCATGCATCATGTGCAGGTATGTTGTTAGTTTTCTGCCATGACTGCGGATAATCTCAGTAATGTTCAGCACTATTGCAAAAGTGTAAAAACTGTGATTGGCTCCGAACCTTTCGAATGAGATTTTTAATTTAGGTACAAGAGTATTAACAAAGGAGAGAGCCACTGTGAAGGGAACTCGGATGACCTACACAGCATTTTCTTCAACCACATCATGTTCAACACCATAAAGTCAGTACCCCCCTCCCCCCTAATTGAGCTGTTTTCACGTCAAGTTTTTCCTCCACACCCTCAAACTCTTGCGATAGCCTACGAATTTTGAATAAATTTAATGCACATTATTTCGAATGACAAAAAATGCGGGTATAATGAGCACTATAGGTGTTGCTAGCAGGTGGCACGGTGGGGCTGGAGCTTTTCCAGTGGTGCAGCTGTTACCCAGTCTCGGTGTCTTGTGGCGAAAGCTATTGACCCGAGGGCATTTTATGACTAGACTGCTTCAGTAGTTTCATTCCTAGCAGGCAGTGTTGCTTCGCTTCAGCAGCAGTTAGCAACTTTGATTGTAAGAGCGCAGGTTAAGCGGTGTTGTGCACACACCTTTTCGACGGGCGTAGCAAGTGGCTAGTATACCCTTTTACATGCTGTACTCTGCCATTTATGTACTTCATGTTGAGATGATGCACCACAAAAACTTCTTTGTGCCCTGGTGCAGCCGTGTTCCCTTAAACGATTGCTTTGTGGAAATAAAACAATCAATTCAAAATAAGTTCACTGCCAAGTCTTAATTCTTATAACGTCATGATTTGTTGCGACCGCATTCATTGGTTCACCCTTGTGGTGAAACTTTTTTTTTTATTGGCGGGTTTTCATCAGAGGTGTTGTTTATATGCAAGAAAAATATAGCAGTTACTTAACTAGGTTATACTATGTTCACTTGCAGCTGGCACACCTGAACCGAGTGGCAGCACTGAGGTGTTCACACTTCCCGTCAATGTGAACATGAGGCGGAAGCGTGCAACAAGGAATGTGTCTCCTCTTGTTCTACCGGAATCATTGCCGGAACACCTTACGGAGTATGTCTAAAATTTTTTGCTTCGGTATCCAATGATTATATATATATATATATATATATATATATATATATATATATATATATATATATATACATATATATATATATATAGGAAAGAAGTGTATACTTAAGGGCTCGTTTTTCAGTGTTTTACACAATTTTAATGACATATATAACAGACAATAATGCCAAGGAAAGTATAGGGAAAGATATTAGACCGAATTTTAATGTAAATGTGAAGAAAAGTGGGTGAAAAAAAAAAAAATATATATATATATATATATATATATATATATATATATATATATATATATATAAGACGCTGGCAGCGCGTCTTACCTATACCCAGTAACAATGCCAGAATTACCCGCTCGTTTCCGGCGGCTTTCCGTCGCTCCTTTCTAGTTCCTCTCCTTCTTCTGCTTCTTGTTGTCTGTTGCTACCTCGTTCTCCCGTTTGTCTCTGTTTTTTTTGGAAGGTCTTCAAACTGTGAGGGTGACCGTCTGCTACGGGAACTTGTACCATTTCACTCAGAACCTCCGAAGAAGGCTGGTCCGCCAGCCGAAACTGTTAGGAATAAATAAATATTTTATTGTTTTGTTTTCTATACTGCACGATTCTCGAAGTCTGTAACATTTCTTACGGTAGCGCGAAGAAACTCTGATTATCTATTTCATCTATTTTATACTCATGGCTACTGCAAGTGCTGCAAGGAAACGGTTAACATGGGAGTTCCCCCACCATCCCTCAACGACAGCCATCATCGGTGACTCTCAAGCAAAGTAGCTCTACAACCATTTTGACCCCCGTCGAACAAACGCGCCCGTCTTCGTGACTCAATCTGGACTGTTTATGCTGGAAGCACTCTCACTGCTGGACTTTATTCCACGCACAGTGACCACTCAGGTGTTACACGTGGGTACGAATGACATAGCCTCCTTCCAGCCACTGTAGTGTTTCAAAAATACAAGGACATGGTGAGCCGAATCGTGGAGCAGCGGCCGGAGATTAAAAAAGATCTTCACCACATTGGTGCTACCGAGGGCCCCAGACCGCAGGCGCGCGTGCCTCAACCGGCCCTTCGTACGGTTCAACAGAGAAGCGGGCCACTTTAACCACCTCCTTCGATTGCACTGTCGGCGAAGCGGGACAGTCTTCTACATCGATCACGCCTTGGAATGGCTTCCGCCTGGCCGGATTCTGGCGGCCGATGGTATACACCCAAGTTTTGATGGTGTTGCCCTCATCGCCAGCCACCTGAGATCGCTGCTTCTGCGAAATATGGTGAGGTCGCCGTCAACCTGGCTTGACCATGCACCATTAGGTCTGCCGGGCCCACCGAGAGAACATTGTCATTCCCAGATTGAGAACCCCAGCATCCGCGAAGCAAGCGGAATCCCGTGCCGACGATCATCACCACGAGCGCCGAGGGGTGCTCCTCATAGATCAAGACGCAAAAGCCCCTACAACACGACTCGGGGCCACCCAAAGGCTTCCGGTGACAGTGCTTCTCCCCCATGCAGGGACTGACTCAACAACCCGTCAGGTACGGCCCGCTCCAGCACATGTTGGTCTCGTGATTTCATGGCTTTAAGAAAGAATATTGATAAGCGCGTGAGGTTTGAAATGCATGCTTCAAACCTTAAAACATATATTTCATCGGGATTCGCACCAAAGGGTCTCACTGTTCAACTGCAACCCGCAATGAATAACTTCAACAAAAATGAGCAGCGGCAGTGGAGCAATATCTTAAAAGATGCATCTATTAGGCTTACACAGGTCGTAATACAACACAGTACACGTAAGGCCGCCGAACTTAAAGAGGAAGAAAAGGCGCGACTGAAACAGTCAAGCTTGACGCAGTCAGAAACAGAAGAGCTGGCCAAATACGAAGGAAAAAAAGAGATTGACAATTCAGGGCAAGAAGGACAAGAAATTGAGGCGAGACGGTGCGTGCCCGACTTTAAAATACACTCCGCCAGCAATCCTCCCACAACGTATACAGATCAACCTGTTACCTCTCGTCAATCTCCACGAAAGAGCACCGATGTGACCAATGTGGTTAACCTTTCCAGCAAATCTTTGACACCTGCGCAAACAAAGCTGCTATCGGAAGGTCTAACCTTCTGCCCCGCCTCTGGCAAAATTGACGAGTTTAAACTTTACCAAGCTTTGGACAACTTTGCCAGAACCATGCGTCTAAAAGCATATTTTCATGATCGAAGCAGCACGCAACAAAAACAATTTTCAGATAAATCTTGGACTCCAGGTGAACAACGAGACAAATATCTAGACATGTACATTTCAGCCGTCCAAGGTGATATAATCGGGGAATATGAAAAGCACCGACCCATTCGCAACAATCTGTCCAAAGAGGAGCGGGAGGCTTTGCGCAGTTTAAGTGACAGCCAGAGCATCGTTATTAAACCAGCTGATAAGGGTGGTGCTGTGGTTGTACTCGACAGGACTGACTACATCAAAGAAGGGCTTCGCCAACTGGCAGATAAAAATTTCTATAAACAACTCCCTTGTGATCCGACAGAGGAGTATGAAAGTACTATTAAGGCCTCACTAATATCATTACTTAAAAGTGGTAAGATAACCTACCCTATGCTTAAAATGATGTCACCTGGCGAACCGTCTCCCGGGCGTTTCTATTTACTACCCGAAATTCACAAGATTACGGTAACAATCGCGGCCGACCCGTAGTTTCCAGCAATGGTACTGCTACTGAAAAAATTTCTAGTTTCATTGACTCTCTGATTAGGCACATCCCACAATCATTCCCATCATACATCAAAGATACCAGCCACTTCCTTTGAGAAGTCTCAAAATTTGTGGTACCTCTAGAGTGCTATTTGTTCACCATGGATGTCTCATCACTGTACGCAAACATTCCCCACACTGAAGGAATCGCCGCCACAGTCGACGCCTATGGAAAAAGTAAATCGAGGAGTGAATTCGACGAAAGCGCTTTAGTGGTGCTCCTAAATCTTGTACTTAAACATAATAACTTTGAATTTGACCGAAAACATTCTCTGCAAGTAAACGGAACTGCCACGGGAACCAAAATTGCCCCAAATTACGCTAATATTTCCATGGCCTCTTTGGAGATTCCTTTCCTCGAAAATTCTCCATTCAAACCTATATTTTACAGACACTTCCTCGATGATATATTCTTCGTGTGGGCCGATAGTGAACATAATCTTTCCAAATTAATTTCCGGTTTCAACTCCCTGCATCCTTCGATAACATTCACGCACATGTATTCGCAGAAGAGTGTTCACTTTCTGGATGTCACTGTATCACTCAGTGGCACCACCATATCTACTTCTCTGTATAAAAAACCAACTGACCGCCAACGGTATCTGCGTTTCCATAGCAGTCGCCCCCATCACTGCGAAACAGGTGTTCCTTACTCTCAAGCCCACAGATACAGAATTCGCTCTGAAATCACTCAATTTGACACCCACGCACAGGAATTGAGAGCAGCCTTCTTGCGTCAAAAGTACCCCGAAAAAATAATTGACAATGCAATTGAGCGCGCTCGCTCTTTGGACTGAGAATCAACAATGGGAGAAAAAGGCGAGATCAAAGATGATATACCTTCAGATGATATAACTTCAAAGATGATATAACTTAATCCTCAAATACTGTGCCGCCGCCCCTCGGGTGAATTCGATACTAACCCGCCACTTCGACATACCTAAACAGAGTAGTCGCCTCTCTGCCGTTTTTCAGACTCCGCCCAAGGTGGTTTACCGAAGAAATAAAAACTTGAGACTTACTGGTCAGGGCGAAAACACACAAATCCGACCACCATCAGGGCTGTAGACCGTGCGGGAAACCTCGCTGCAGGGTGTGCACACACATGGTGACCACAGATACGACCGAAGCCTCCTGTTCAGACTATGTGTACAAAAATAAAGGCGACCTTAATTTTGACTCAGCCAATGTGGTATACAAAATTCGCTGTGAGGTGTGCAAGCAGGAATATATTGGACACACGGAAACCGCGTTCCGTTTGCGTTTCAACAACCACAGGGCACACGTAAAGGGCCTCCCCAATTTGCCGTTCTCCAAACATATCAATCTTCCTGGTCACTCTTTCGAATGCGTAAGTGGCGTCCTCCTACAATCCGGCTTCCATAACACACGGCAGTGCGAACAGCGGGAGTCATACTTCATAAAGAAATTCAGATCACTTACCCACGGATTCATGAGAGCCCTGGGCGACTGACGTGTCTCCGCAACGTTTCGTGAAACACTGAAATTGAATTACTCAAATAATTTATTTATACATACGTGAAGTCGCACACGTAAGTTGGTCAATATAGCGCGTGAAACTAAACGAATTCGATGTTACGTGAACCAAACGGCGTATGTCAGTACTATTAGACTTTATTTTCATTTCTGAGTACTTTTTTGGTATTATTTATTTTTATTTTTTTGTTTACGTTTTTGTTTGTTCATCCTTTACAAGAATACCCATTCATTTATTTTCAGTATGACTGGTTGTACAGTTTTCTGTAAGAGAGGGCAAGTGGAGGGAGGGGGAGAGGGCACATTAGCTTTCCAACGTGGCCATTATTTTCCGAAAGCTGGAGCGGGTCGTATGCTTCTTGTTTGTGTGTGTGTGTGTGTGTGTGTGTGTGTGTGTGTGTGTGTGTGTGTGTGTGTGTGTGTGTGTGTGTGTGTGTGTGTGTGTGTGTGTGTGTGTGGCCCGATGCCGCGGGCCAGCTGCCGAACCACGTGAACTTAAACTCTATCCATGTGTGGAATGCGAGTAAGCGGCAACATGCTCCACATTTTTTCGTTTTTCTTGGTCGCCTCTGCTGGCGGCGCGTCTTACTTATACCCAGTAACAATGCCAGAATTACCAGCTCGTTTCCGGCGGCTCTCCGTCGCTCCTTTCTAGTTCCTCTTCTTCTTCTGCTTCTTGTTGTCTGTTGCTACCTCATTCGCCCGTTTGTCTCTTTTTTTTTGGAGGGTCTTCAAACTGTGAGGGTGACCCTCTGCTACAGGAACTTGTACCATTTCACTCAGATCCTCCGAAGAAGGCTGGTCCACCAGCCGAAACTGTTAGGAATAAATAAATATTTTATTGTTTTGTTTCCTATGCTGCACTATTCTCGAACTTTATAACTTTTATTACGGTAGCCGGAAGAAACTCTGATCATCTATTTCATCTATATATATGTATATATATATGCAGGCACGGTGGTTGAGTGGCCGTAGCGTTGCATATAGTCTAGTAGATCCTCCGTGAGCGGTCACAACTTGGTTTATTTCGACGTTTCGGCCTAGAGTCTGGCCTTCATCAGGAATAAAGATACAGTTTGTCGGTGCTCAGCTATATACCATCTCAAATCAGAGGGCAAGAAAAGAGGGAAAAAAGGAAAGAAAAGAAAAAGAAGAAAAGAAAAGAAAAAAAGAAAAAAGAGAAAAATATTATACGCTGGACGCCCCTCGGGTGCCCCCCTTCCACTTTTCCCTCCACTTCCCCCCCCATACCTCTCCCCCTCTCCCCTTCACCTTTCTGATGTCAGCGGTCTGTGTATGTTTCCGTTCACTAGCGCATTCCTCCCGATCAGACGGCCCCTCCTGGCACTGGCGGTTCGGTGTGGGGCAAAAAAAGAGCTTTTCAGGAAGTCCTAAGCCTTTAACTACTCGGGGTCCCGTAAACAATTCGTCGTAGAAGGACGGGGGCCGCGTATTGTGGCAGAGGCTGGTCAGCGGTCATTTTAGGAAGTTCTAAGCCTTTAACTACTCCGCGCCCTGTCAACATTTCGTCGTAAAAATAGGGGTGCCCCGTATTGCGGTAGGCTGTGCAAGCGCGTGCAATGCGAATTCCTGGCCCGCTTCTAAATTACGCGTGTCGTGGGGGGCCTCCCGGCTGTGCACATGGTTGCTGTTGGGCATGTCGTGCATGGCACAATTGATTGGGTAGTAAAATAAAACAGAAAACAGACGACAGCTGCACTTAGGAATAGTTACACTTCGAATTGTTTTAGGTTGTCCAGTGCCCTTCGCAGCTGCAGTGCCGTGAACTCAGTTACTATTTTCATTGTTGCCGTTATTGTTTTCTAATGCACTGGACAACCTAAAACAATTCGAAGTGTAACTATTCCTAAGTGCAGCTGTCGTCTGTTTTCTGTTTTATTTTACTACCCAATCAATTGTGCCATGCACGACATGCTCAACAGCAACCATGTGCACAGCCGGGAGGCCCCCCACGACACGCGTAATTTAGAAGCGGGCCAGGAATTCGCATTGCACGCGCTTGCACAGCCTACCGCAATACGGGGCACCCCTATTTTTACGACGAAATGTTGACAGGGCGCGGAGTAGTTAAAGGCTTAGAACTTCCTAAAATGCCCGCTGACCAGCCTTTGCCACAATACGCGGCCCCCGTCCTTCTACGACGAATTGTTTACGGGACCCCGAGTAGTTAAAGGCTTAGGACTTCCAGAAAGCTCTTTTTTTGCCCCACACCGAACCGCCAGTGCCAGGAGGGGCCGTCTGATCGGGAGGAATGCGCTAGTGAACGGAAACATACACAGACCGCTGACATCAGAAAGGTGAAGGGGAGAGGAGGGAGAGGTATGGGGGGGAAGTGGAGGGAAAAGTGGAAGGGGGGCACCCGAGGGGCGTCCAGTGTATATTATTTTTCTCTTTTTTCTTTTTTTCTTTTCTTTTCTTCTTTTTCTTTTCTTTCCTTTTTTTCCCTCTTTCCTTGCCCTCTGATTTGAGATTGTATAAAGCTGAGCACGGACAAACTGTATCTTTATTCCTGATGAAGGCCAGACTCTAGGCCGAAACGTCGAAATAAACCACGTTGTGACCGCTCACGGAGGATCTACTAGACTATGTATATATATATATATATATATATATATATATATGATGTGTGTGTGTGTGTGTTATATGAATATTGCGTGCGTTAGTAAGTTTTAGTTGGTTAGGGAAGTTTTTTTCTGTGACAGCCGAGAAAATGACTAGTTGCAAAATGAGTGTGCAATGCCTTTGCATGCTATGAAGTATTTCGAGAGCTTGAGGGGATTTGAGAGTGCAGTTGCAAACATTCTAAAATCCAAATGGTTAGCACGCGTACACACACACACACTTTGTTCAACATTTGAGAGAAGAGATGTAGTTAAGACATTATTCTGTAAAGATAAACTGCTTTATTGTGGCTGGGACAAGACGTCAGAGCATAAGTGGACAGGATGAACACAGATCGATTTGGAAAGCAAGAGAAGACAGTTACCTGTTTGTAGCAGGAAGCCACAAGGAAATCCCTGTGTCCATATGCTTCGAGTTGTCGATGAATTAGTTCTCACGGTGCCAATTGCTAGCTTCCTGGAAGAGCGATCGCCCCGTAAAGGCGTTGGTCCCGAGTGCGAATCTCGCACCAGGACGAAGTTTTTAGGAACTAAAAAACTTTTCTTTCTGACAAATCCTTACGGATTTTCTTATAGCTTCATGCTGCAAATGGGTGATTGTCTTTTTCCCCTTTTTTAATCCCTCCGCCACCTTGCGGGTTTCTGCAGAACTCATCTGTAACGGACTGATTTATTGAAATCACACCAACTTGCCTCCTGTAACAGTGCACGTGCTCATTAAGTCATGACCTCGTGCTGACAGAATGCTCCGTGAAGGCCCCCTGTGTACTTTTAAAACCAGCAGGTGTTCAGTGTACAAATAGCTTCTTAGAAATAGGACTCAAACGACTATGTACCTGCCGCTCTCTCTGCTGGCTTTCTAGAAAATGGTAAGGTCGCGAGCGGTGATGCGGCGGGGACATTCGACGGTGTACATGAAAGGGATCGCATGTGCACGAGAGAGATCCAGTGCGAGATTAGCCTTTCCTCGATGAGATTCAGCCTCGGCAATTATTGCGGTTTTGACGAGTAGCAGAATCCGTTTGTTACTCCAAAAGCCGGCACGTTGCCGAGCATGTATCTCTTGAACGTCCCGCGCAATTCAAACTCGGCGTGGTCGTCGGCACTGGGAAATGCTTTTTTGAACACTCGGACTGCGTGTTCTGTTTGTGTTTTGCCTCATTGCAAGAAGCCATCGATTCGAGACAGATTGTTCTTGAATCGAAGTATATCGCGTACACGGCCACTGTGTCCGGAAGTGCACTCGATAAAGTTTCGTTCGTAACTGCAGTCAGCACCGATGTTGAGGTGCTGTGGCCCATTTTGTTATTTTACAGTATGTTGACGTGCTCGGTGTGCCTGCATTCTTGGATAATGGCCTGCATCTCTTTTGTCTGAAACAAGCGTGTCACAATCTGCGCACGTTTGCACAGGTCTTGAGCCCGATGACAAAGGCTTTTTTGTGCGATTTCGGGGAAGTGCCCTGCAGACTTGCGCTTTTTTCGCGTACAATGGCATTAGAGCACTGAAGTTCACGTAAAGAGAGTGTCTGCTGCGCATGGTGGTGGGAACCATTGAATAAGTGAGTGCATGCGCCATCTGACGCTACGCCCGCGCAGCAGCTGTTTTACTTGGCACGCTTGCCTGGTCTTAAGAGCTTCGCTTGGTGGTGACGTTGAAGTGCTGGGTTAAGGGGCTTCGTGCCTAAAAATGATCAAGCTCTTTCTTTGCATAAAACACTCCTTTCTTCCCTGCAGAATGGGAGTGGTGTGTGTGGCCGAACGACCTATGTGTGGCAGACCGGGTTATCTATTAAGCATTTAATAGAGCATTCCAGCTCACTAGGAGGTGAGTGGGAAGCACCTGCTGTTTAATTGTAGGACATGTGCCAAAAAGTAGAAGTCAGTTTTAATGTGATAACTTTGGAGTGCTCATTTTGCAAAAATCGGGACATCGGAGTCATTTGTTGAGAGTGAAAAATAACTTTATCCGTGACCGAAAGAATAAGATGCAAATAAAATAAATATTTCAGGGTCCAAGTGGCGAGCTATGCTGTCTGCATGGCAAGCAAGTGTCACACTACCGCAGAGTCGCAATATTTGTCAGAATAGCCTCGGAAAAAAAAGCACTATATCAGTGTCATGTAGTGGAAAGAGCTTACGCTTCATATATTGCGTGGCAGAAGCATACAGTCTCGCCAGGCATCAAAATATGTGAATTTAGCAAAAAGTGGGTGCTCTAAAAGGCCACCCATTATAAGGTCCTCGCACATATTTAACCATAATCAGCAGCAGAACCATCAACAAACTGAACAGCTGGGTAGGTTCGCGTGTTGCCCTACGCACACGTAGTGGGCCCTCCGCTGATTCACAAAGTAAATATGGCCTAGGGGCACTTAACAGTGGGGCTTGTAACAGGCATTCATCGATGCTTTGAAACGACCAATGTTACACACACAGCCATTTGGGAAAGGGAAGGAGGTCTCGGATTTCTCGTTACAATTCACTGTCGCTCCACCTAAACCATTCTGACACTCTGGGCTTGACATATTCTGTGTTCAGAAGACTACTTAAAAAGAGTGGCATGTCTGCTGTGCTTGCTATTCTCTTTCTGGATCGATCTGTGTCAATACACTAGCAAATAGTTATGTTTCATCTCGTTTTACATCACAGTATCGTAGTTCGTTGGCGTAAAACCACAAGTAATAACTGAATGGTGGCAGAAATCCATCCTTATTTGTGGTGTGGTGTACATTGGTGTGCAAGAGTCTTCTTCAAGTTTCACTTTGCAGTCCACACTTTCGTTTTTCTCGTTGCAGGAGATTAGAACAGGAGCCTGAAAGTGACAAAGGTGATGAATCGAACGACAAAGATGATGAATCAGGCGAGTCTGACTATGGCGAGGACACGGGGGGCGCCACAGAAATCCCCAGTGCTCGAGCACCGGCAGTGCCGCTTTTCCCAAGCCCGGACTTGGCAGCCTACAGGCGCATCATCCACGAGGAGATGGCCAGGTGTTACGGTGCACACATAGTGTCACCAGTCTCAACAGCCGATTCTCCGGCAAGCACGGGTGAGCATACTAGTAAATATAGACTGTGATGGACACTGGGGAACAATTTAACCTCCACTATAACGGAATTGTCTGTATAACAAACTACAGAAGGCTTTCAGTATACGGGAAATCTGTTGAATGGAACTGCTGCTTATTAAATGAAACTGCCTCCGGTATCATTGTTCTCGTACTTGAATTCTACACGCTTTTTTGTCGCTTGGTAAATGGAACTCTTGTTAAACGGAATATCCTGGTACCTTTAGGTCTGTTTGATAAGCTTCCTGTAACATGCTGCCCATATGAAAGACTGTTTTCGAGTAGTGGAGTTCGCAGGCCTTGCTGCCAGAGGAATACATAGAACAGTGTTTTTTTTTCAGCTGCACTATAGCAAGCATATGCACAACTGAAAAGGAAAGCAACTGCGCATTTTGCTATAGAAGTTTAACTCGGTGAGGGTCAAATTTTTTGTGACATAGCCTCCAAAGATGTTTATTTTTTTATTCCTGAACTAAATTTTTGGGCTATTCTATCTTTTAAAATAATTCTCATTGTTTTGAGGGACCATAGAGCATCAAGCAAAATCCTAAAAAAGAAACTCGTATGATTTTTTTAGAACTACCGTAATTACTCGAATCTAACACGCACCTTTTTTTCCAATTAAGCGAGTTCATAAATCGCATGCACGTTAGAATCGAGTACGAAAAAAAAATGAATACGGTCATGCTATTGCCATCGACATTTCCAAAATGGCCGCCCCCTTCGTGCGTTGGCATGGCGCGTCGGCCATTTCTGCCTATGTGTTTCCCATGTGCAGCACTTCGTACGTGTGCTGAGAAGTTCGTCATCTTGTAGTGCATTAGCATCCACGGCATGGAAGGGCCGACTCCAAAAACTCGAGTGCACTACGATGCCGCTTTTAAAAGAAACGTCATTGCGGGTGCAGAAACGGACGGAAATCGGGCCGCATCGCGGTCGTTCGGAGTTCCCGGAACGTACGTGCGGGACTGGCGGAAACAAAAGCAGAAGATTGTCGACAGCAAAGCATCACGCAAAGGCTCCAGTGGACCACTGCAGGGTCGGTTTCCGCAAATTGAAAAACTGCTCGGCGAGTATGTGCTTGAGCAGCGAGCTGCACAGTGGCCCGTGACAACAGAACTGCTCCAAGTGCGGGCTATGCAATTAGCCTTAGAAAAAGGACCAACGCGGAGCTAGTTTAAAGTGAGCGGGTGCTGGCTAACTAACTTTATGAAGAGGAAAGGCTTTTACCTCCGAACGTGAACGGGCATATGCGAAAAGTTTTGCGGAGGAGTACGATGAAAAGCTTCACAGTTTTCAGAGGTTCGTCCTAAACTTGCAGCACAACAACGGCTACCTGCTTGGGCAAATCGGGAATGTCGATCAGACGCCTCTTTACTTCGACATGCCTGGCACCACAATCGTCGAGAAGAAGAGACGAAGGAAGTTCGCGTGCTGACATCGGTCCACGGTAAAACTACAGTGACGGCAATGCTCTGTTACACGTCAGATGGGCACAAGCTTGCCCCGTACCTCATATTTAAATGGAAGACGCTCCCGAAAGGAGTTGTTTTTTCGAGTGGTGTGATCGTTCGGGCCAGCGAGAAAAATGGGTGCGCTTTGCAATTGATGTCCTACTTTTTTTTTCGTTGTGCAAATCGGGTGCGCGTTACAATCGAGGGCACGGTAGAATCTAGTAAGTACGGTAAGTTACTTTCGATAAACATAGCTTGCAAACATACAAAAATAGGCACACCAGAGTACTATTTTGCTGGACTCGCAAGCAGCAAATAAACTGGCGCACACTTTAATAGCGTAAGTGAAGTGAGTAAAAGTGCGGAAAAAAATCCTTATGGTCGTGCACCTATAAAAAAAAAGGAGAACAAGTGAAAAAGGTAAAATAATTATTCGTCTTAATGGCAAAAAGAGAAAGTTAGCATTTCAGAGTCACCAAAACAGGAAACGCAACCAGGGCGGCATTGTTTGTGTAATGTAGCGCCTCATAAAAACAGATGTAATTGTGCTCTGGGGAGCAATAAAGGAGAAAGTAACAAGCGGTCACTCTTTAAGAGATTATAAACCACACAGCCATCAGTTTTGCGGGCGCAAGAAGCGAAAAGCACCCGAACGATGAAACCAAACCAGCTGCACTGCTAGAGGCACGCTCGGATGCGCAAGCAAAAGTCGATGCAATGCCATACACTTACGGCGTAAACCCTGAAAGAATAAATGTATTAGTTGCAGAACTTGCTACTCTCCTCATTAGCCGTCAAGACAGCTCTTAGTCATGAAACGTTAGTTCGGAGGCTCTAGTGGGAAAAAAATAGAAGCCAGTGTGCTGTGTGATGTCGGTGCGTGTTAAGAAACATCATATGGTCAAAATTTTTGAAGCCCTTTACAACGACATGTCTCGTAACCATGTCGTGGTTTTCGGACGTAAAACCACAGGTATACTTTATTGCTGGCCCCAGTGACATTGAAACATCTTTGGTGTTCCTGCTCCCAAGCTCGTGTGATCTGCTCACAAGTTCTTGTGATATTTTGTATATTACTGTCACTGATCCTGTTTATAAGGAGGCAATCGCCAGACAGGTACCAAGGGCCAACAAACCGGCCCCTTCTACATGCACTACAAAAGCACAGACAATTTAGGGTAGGCTCTTTTTGTGCAGCAACGAATGATAATTGTTGTCCAAAGACATTCAGAGCAGTTAGTTCCTAACGCAAAGTATAATCTGGCTTAAGGCTGCAAGCATCACACGAACCTACACACTTGGTTATCAAAAACAGTTACTCGTAACTCGCAGTGTAACTCGGATGGTGTTTAAAACAACGGAAACAAACTGATCGCTCTACATATGCAATCTCCTGCATTGAAGAACACTGTTTTGACCATTTGCATAATGTATCCAGCCCACAATTCTTGAGACGTATCTCGAATGTTTCTCTTTCACGAAACATTCTCACAAACTCCAGCGCTGATAGTCGTTGTTCTCTTCCGCTATCGGCCTGTTGGCAACGCTTCTCAATTTTTCACTGTTTTCTCAGAGTCATCATTCTATTCTTTCAGATCAATTGACCACCCCACCAGGATCGCTTGATCAACATAACTTCTTCATTGGTGTCGCTATCCTGCTCACCTACTCCCTCCGCCACCGCTCGCTTTTATCCTCTCGCTTCTGGATTTGCAAATACACTCAAACCTGGATACAATGAAATATCGGTTATAGCGAAGTAAATGAAGGATATTCTTGCAATAGAAATAGTGCTAAGAATGTACCTTTATAACAAATTTTAGGTTATAACTAACCTGTTTTCAAGTAAGATGCCTCTTTGTTATAATGAGGTTGGAGTGTATTTTCCGTGATTTGTCTGTACGTAGCACAGCCAAAGCGAAGGAAAGGGCAAGATTTTACAACGAAAGGTGTTACAAGATCACAACAAGGGTAGCGTGCGCCGGCACCGCTTGTGTCCATAACCACTAATGTGCTGAAGAAGGAAAAACACTCTTTAAATTAAAAGACAAGGACATAATAGAATTCGAACCAGGGTACCCTGCGTGCCAGCCCAGTATTCTACCACAGAGCCACGCTGCTGCTTGGAACTTTGTTGCAAACTAGCTTTAGGCAGGCTTGATGTCGGGAAAGGAATGGCGTTAATATGAATAATAAAGTGCTTCAGAACCAGGTGTCGCACAATGTGAATTGCGTAACAAGTGAGATGTCGGTTGCTTCAACCCATTACTCAAGCTTCAGGCATAATTCTTTATCATAGTCAGTCACAGCATCAGAAAATTGAACAAAATTTTTCGCAAGTTCGTAGAGGGTACCACTCTTCTTCGATGAAACATAAGAATCTTTGTTTTCTTTTTTTTGAATATACTGTCTTCATTTTACAACTTTTTTCCCCTTTTTTTGTTGTAAGCATTAGTGCAGTTATAGCCCACATAAGACTATATGTTCTCTTGGCCGATCCCCCAGAGTAGGTATCAGCCATGGATTCTAGGCTACAAACAAATTCCTGACCACTTTTTCACAGTGGGTATGAGCTGCAAGAGAAAGTGAACAAGAATGCCGGCCTACTACACACTTTATAGGGTGGTGGGTATTCTGTAAGTGGTTTTGCAGCAGCTACTCAAGGATTGTTTATAAAAGGCTCTAAATGGCCACTCCTCGAGCTTTCGGTGTGACTGTGCTGCGCATTTCGCACAGGCCTGGTGTTTTTTTTTTTCTCGCTGGTTTCATTTATTATCGCAAAGCTCGGCTTTGTATCGGGCTTCCTTTCACAGTGCTTCGAGACTTTGCCCGCGGTTTGATCAGAGACTGCTTTTGGTCACCTGCCGTTACGAGGGGCAGAGAAGGCGTACTCATGGCATCCTTTGATGGTTATTTTTTTAATGTGTCACGATGAACCGATGAACCGTCAGCGCCTGGAATTCACTCGGCCGTCTGAAGTCGGCAATGCGTGCCTAATTGAGCACCCGTTTGTAAGTTTCCAGTTGACAGATCGCATAGTTTGGTCATGTATGGTGGAAGGTCTCGGCTGCGAAAAGCATCCAGACTCCTGGACATGAAAGCCTCATCCTTTGGCATGACTTGCGATGATTTGCCGCTCCAGCCATTACTGAACAGTGCTGCACCAGCCATTACAAAACTCCAAACTTGCGTCGTGCTGTGCAGTACTTGCTTCTTCGGCGCAGAGAATGGCAGCCTTCTTGAGCACTGTTGTGAACAAGTGCAGTTTTTTGAGGCGAGGATGGCACTCATGATGGTCAAGCTCGACTGTTCAGAACATCGGTAGCACACAACAGCTGCATGAAAACATGCGAGAGCCAGTGGCGCTTCCGACAATTATTACCAGTACCCCTCAAACAAATGGCCACTGCCTATTAGTACAGTGGCTCTTCAATCAACGGTTGCATTAATTACGACATCTGTGATCGTCATTTATCAATCTCATGGTGTCTGTATGAACTCAGTGGCATGTAAAAATTTATTGAGACATTTTAAAAGAGCTGCAGAACAGAATCCAATGAGTAACCAGAAAGCAAATTTTATGTTAAAAGCACACTGCAGTATCCAATGGCGCGTTTTACTGGTAGATCCAGAGCAGGTTTTCTTGCTTCGTTGCGACTCTGGATTTTGCAGGTAGATTTGGAGTGGGTTCGCTCTTTTTAATGGCAGTTTCAGAGCAACTCGCCCGGAGGCGGTCTTGCTCTCGCTGCTCCCCCGCCAAGTTAGATTTGGGCGGAAGTTCGAGGAGCAGCGTACGTCACTTCCGCCATTGTGCATGGGCTGAGCATTGCAAAATGGCTGCGTTCACTGCTGTGAAGCAACTGCGGTCTAGCGATAAGCACGCCCAGCAGCAGCAAGCGCACAGCCACAGAGATCTCCGTGTGCTCTTTTACATTTTTCAGTGCAGCACAAGAAAACGATACCCCTGCTTTCCGTGAACAGTGTGGTCGAAATGCATGCTCTGCAGAGGCGATAAGTTTGCCATGGAAACATAGAAAGCTGAAAAGGGAATCATTACCAGAACTGGTTTAGTGACCTGTACGTAAACAACTTGCGAAACGACCTACGCAGTGCATTCACATATTTCACTGGCAGATTCGGCTTGGTGCAATCCAAGGGCTCGCTCCAGAACTTCTGTGGCTATTCCAGGTCTCCTAGTGAAAAACGCTTTTAAGTTTGTGATTAGTCTTGCTGGCGTTCGATGTTTAGAGTTCCAAAAATTGACTCTGCCTCTTCTTATGTAAAGTTTAAATCTCGTAAGTCAACAACATGCAGTCGCATAAACGTGGTAAATACAGTTTATTTGAGACTTCACTTCAAGTTTCAACTGTATGGGCCCTTTTCATATTTTAATGCTTGCCAGCTGGATTGGGCTCAAATGGCCAAATGTCGTTAAGTTACAGTTCAACATAATGGCTATGCAGACGCTGCTTGTGCAGTGAGAAGATTTTTTGTTTTTTTTTGTCTGCCATTTTTTCTAAATACATTTTCACAGTGCCTCTGGCAAATAACAGCTGCACTGTTGTCCCCTTTTTTACTACTCTTTTCAGTGTCAGGAGTGTCGACTGGAGGCCACGTTGCCTCATCTCCAGCTGTGGAGACTAGCCCTGCGTCCTCGCCGTCGACACTGGCCACTGCCTTCGCGGGATTGTCGGCACAGCCAAGGCTGAGCCCGATTCTGAAGTTGTCGTCGCAACAAAAGGGCTGCCTGAGTACTGTCTTGGAGTGCACGGAGACAAGCGACAAAGGGAGTGGGACAACTGCACTCGTGAGTCGTGTTTTTTGTGTGCCACAGTTGTATCCTTTTTGATGATCTCTTTTGAAATAGTCTGCATGCATCAAGTGCTTATCAAAAGTAGTTGCTCAGAGGAGCCCGACAGCCTGCCAAACACGCAGTACCAGTGCGTCTTTACAGCTTTTATACACATCCTAGCATGATGGCGAACCCGAGCACTTTCTTTGCAGCCTGTTCATTGGTAGGCGTCTAGCAATGTCCACAATACACTAGTATTGCAATGTCCACAATAGTCGTAGTATTGGACTTGCGGTAGAATGCAAGTGATGACCTGATATATATGTTATGTTTTATTAAAACTTCCTGTACTTTGAGTGCATCAGTTGGTATAAGAAGCTCTTACGCTTGGAAAATGATGAATCGACGCCAAAGCAATATGTTCATTTATCGTTAAAGTGGGGCTTTGCGGCAGTGTGGATTTTTTCTGGATAAGTGTTTCACGGCTTAGCCTTCTTTTTTTATTGCAGAAGAACCATCTTTTCAGGGAGTTACATGCAGTCAATACTAAGGCTGGGCAGAGATGCCCGAAAAAGTGTTCCGGAATACAGATATTGAAATACACAGTGTGGAAGCCTAAAATACAGATACTGAGATACATTTGTAATTGACGTAATGGGATATTTCAGAGATAGTTTTGCAAAAACTGAAATACTTTTCTCTATGTCGGGGATAGTCATACTTCGTACAGAGATTAGTCATGTGCAGCAGAGTATTTTAAATGCGCAGTGCATTGAAACTTGCTATTATTTTTACTCATTATTTTATCACCGTAGTCAGAGTTCCGTTAACGCATTACGAAGAGGCCTACACTGCACATAATTGTTAAGAATGATATGTTTACAGATATCAGTTGCAATAAAGAACTACGTATGCTGTATGAAAGCAAGTCAAATGCATTGTACACCAAAATCCAGATACTTGGTGGCAACACTATTAGCTATGCTAAAAGTAGCATAGTTCAAGCGAAGGGCTGGAACCATTAACAAACGAATCGAGGAAAGCTATGCTTTTATTTAACACAAGTCTGTTTAGTTTACACATTTGGCGCGTCAATTTCACTTCAGCAGTAGTAGCTTCTCAGATAGGCCGTGATCTAGACATCGTCAATTCGGCCTCAACACAAGACTCACAAACGAGAAGTCACTCTACTGCTGCAGAGGAGCACAAACTTGTGTTATAGTGGATACAATTCACATCGATACTCTGACCACAGTAAGCGTGGTGCGTCAGCAAACAGTGCCCAAAATGCAGAGCCAGTGTCGTCAGAGTAGGACCGCCACCTTAACGTATTTTGCCCGTTAGAGTTTTGAAATTGTAACGCGTACATTACTGAGTTACCTAAAAAAGCAATGTACTACCATTAATGCCGTTACTTGTCTACGGCTAATCCTGCACGAATACAGCGGTCAACATGTGTCTCTAACTAAAAAAAGAAATTAAGGCTCGTGAATTCCTTGCTGCCACTGTAATGTCGGGGCTTACTACTCAGTAGACTAGCAGTTCAGGCTAGTTGGTTCTCATTTTTGCTAAAGTGGGCCAGCGCAAAGCAAGTGAGAAACACATAAACAATGAAGACGAGCACTTACTTCCAGTTGAAGGTTTAGTATTTTCTAGAAACACAGAAAAAGCAGAAAGAAGAACGAACAAAACAAGGAATGTAAAAAGAAATGCAAAAAGACCTTCTTCCGATCGCCGTGTGGCTACCTCGGCGTCTTCCGGGAATGCTTTGGAGAAAGAAGTATTGTTGATGGCACCTGGCACCACACACCAAATTTTTTGGGTGGTTTTGTGGCTTCCCCGATAAGCTCTTTCAATTGGCATGAGGGAACACATTTTAAAAATGACACTGGTGGTTGGCGCTCATTGTGCAGTATACAATGCTGCTCATAATGAAAATACCGCTGCTGGAATTCGAAATCACAGTATAACAGTGTTGGGAAGCTCAAGCAGGCATTCAAACACATTCCAGTTCTGCCTGAAGGTGCACAATGAGATGCAGGTAGCAAAGCGACTAGCTCACTTTTAGGAATGTAGGAGTCTGTCTCACCCTCAGCAGAAATCTAGATATGGTGAGTGCATATCTCGCCACGGACTGCCAAGGTCACAGCAGAAAAAAGATATTTTCCCATTGTAAACATGTCCTGGATAGTATCGAGATAAGGACAATACATCCTAAAGTATTTTGCTACTGAGATACAAATACATTTTTTAAAAGTATCTCGATACAGTAACACAGATACTCAAAAGTATCTCTGAAACACTATCCCTATACTGCCCAGCTCTGGTTAATACATACACTTGGGTAGGTGCTTTCAAGGCTTAGAACCTTTATCTTGCAGTAAAACAACTTTTACAGGAGGTTACATGTGGACCAATATTATATAGATGTAGTCATTAACTTCTAATATGTCGCAATTTCCAATTGATGCAAATTGGAATTAGGAATATTTGCACAAGCCTTCACATGGAAGGTTAGAGATTTATATCTGAAAATGGACAGTTTTTTCTTCCTCTTTTCTTTTTTGCTCTTTCAGGGGGCTCATCCAGAAGAGTCTCTGATAACGAATGCCAGGCAGCCGTCATTGATTGATGGGAATTTCAGCTGTATATCACCATCGGTGGCATTTGGCCATGAAGAGCTGGTAAGTTGCATTGTTTTGTGAGTACTACTTGAAACTGTGCGCTCTTACCAGGTTGAAATTACACTTGCGCTAATTTGTTGAACTTACCCATAAATGTCCTCGGGCTGCAGTTGAAACGCAGTGCACACTGCTTCTGCTTTTTTTTTGCCCTCGTCTTTTTGCACAGAGTGCAGTGCTAGGTCAGTGAATGGTGAGGTGCAGACGCAAGTGTTTCGCGGTGTTCAGGAGTGCAACACCTGCGCCAATTTGATTCAATTGCCTTTTTTTGCGCTGAGCTGAATCAAAACCATGAAATTCGCCGGAATTGTGCCACACTGCACCAAAATGCCCGACCAGCCTTGAAACTTTCTCAGTTGCGCTACTTTCAGCGAGATGTGGAGGCCACGTTGGCCATCTATAGTTTGCGTCGTCAATCAACCCAGAGATCCAGGTGCACACACTCCAACCTTAAATTGGTTTACTAAGATAGGGGAGTGCCCGGAATGACTATAGCACTAATGCACAGAAAGTGCAGGCCAAACAGAGTCAATCTGCATGCGGAACTTCGGTTGGTAGTCTGTGATTTGTCATTGCTTTAAGAGATGCGTGCGGCTTTGCTGAGGTAGTAGAGGGGCAGAATTCCCGCTTCCCACTCAAAAGACCCAGGAGCTGTAGGTAGTAGATTTGTATTCTTAGCGTCACTTGTACTGCTATGTTGGTTTTCTTTTTTGAGCTTCAGTTGCTACATATTTCTACCGAAAATTCCATGAAATATGAATTTAAAAAAATGTTTGACAGCAAGTGTCACTGCATGGAATTCGGGAAAAACTTCATATTTCGTGTAACTTTTCGTAGCAATGCATAGCAACTGAAGCTAGATTTAGAAAGAAAAAAAGCAAGCCAATACAGCTGTACAAGTTACACAAACAAAAAAAATCGACCGTCTACTGCTGCGATTCGAACTTGCATCTTTCGAGTGGGAAGTGTGGGCAACTACCCCTGGACCATTTTGCTGAAAACCACAGTAGATAATTTTCAAAAGCGAAACCTCAAAGTATGTCGCTTTATCGCACTACTCATGTAAAGTATGTACTACGTAGATAGACTCTCCCGGTACAGCGGTCTAGCAGTGAGCACCTCATCCAAACTTTATTGTTAGCAGCAATTTCGTAATGCTTTTCTAACTTTTGCTCACAAATCTTGTGTAAAAATTGAATATTTAATATAAAGACAATATCCGAGCTTCAGAGAGTCAAACGGGCTTCACTGTAATCACCGTGAAACCCGCTTGTATTCTAGGGAACTTGGCCACACACTAAAACGCTGGATAACTGGCAGGCATTAAAGCAACTATTTCGCAATGAGCTGTGCTGATTTTACTGCTTGAGCAGGATATAAACGCATGCATTCATCGTTTAATACCCCTGTCACACGGGCACTTAAAGGTCTTTTAAGTAAGCGGTCTTTTTCCGGAAAGGAGTTCCTGACAGCTGACACACGGCACAGAGCGAACTCCTTTTCAAAAGCGGTCTTTTTCGTAAACGGCGTTCGTCGATCTCTTTTACGGCTCCGAATGAGTAGCCTCGAAATCAGTGGGCGCCAGCACTTTTCGAGTGGTGGGAAAAAAAGAGCGAATGCTTATTTTTCTGTCACCAAAACTCTTTGTAAAAACAAATTTCATATCCTGCAGAAGGTGTAATGAACTCTTTTAATGGTTATTCGCTTTTCTACTCTCGTAAGCAGCTACAACGCGTCGGCAATATCACGTGGTGACGCTCGGTCTTGCGCTGCTTTATCCTCTCCTTGGCGGCTTTTGCAGCGTCTGCCTCGCTTTCCAGAGCGAGAAGCACGCCGTGAGGCTTGCGATCCTCGCTTTTTCTCCCGTACGGTCGCCCGTAACGTGTCGAGAGCAGTCGAGAGCAGCGAAAAACAAATACGGTAAATGAAAGCACCGTGGTGCCAGACGGACATGTGCACGTCGCTAGTTATGGGAATGCTTCCTTATCTAGTGCAAAAAACTTTCACATTGGTGTTTCTTCATCTCTTATTCTTAAATTTATTTGAAGAAACGAGCAGTGCAACAAGTCTTTAATTTGTACATCGTGATACATCGTTTAATTTTCATTGCTTCTCTTTTAACTGCTAGCGCCACGCTTTCGCTAGCGTCTTCGAACGAAAACACTAAAAGGAGATCGTTGCTGCCGTGTGTCTGCGCCGCAAACACCTCTTTGTTAAGAGTCTTCCAACTTCGTAAAAGACCGCTTACTTAAAAGACTTTTTGCGCGCCTGTGTGACACAGGTATAAGAGTGTGCAACTTTTCAGAACAGTCTGAAAAATCGCACGTAGGCTGTTGATTCACAATGCAGAAATTCTTATAGTAAAATTCCTGTGCAAATCAAAATGTTTGGAAGTTTGAATGTTCACATATTTCTAGTTTCACGTTAGTGACAACATTCAAATGTTCTAACTGGTTTTGTGCGACAAGTCCTAACTCTTTCCTTACTGCACGAAAATGGTTGCTTTTCATAAGTCTCGGGGAATTGTTTTTACCAGTTATAAAAGTGCTCCAGCATGCATTGCAGCATACCAAACTTCGCACAGTGAAATGCTGTTTTCGAAAAATATATGTTGTAGAACAACAAAATACTTTAGAATGAATAAAAATGTGAGAAGTGTGTAATTTTTGGTCATTACATGGTAAATAGTGCAAAAAAAAAACACTATGTATGCAAAAATATTCAAAACAAAGGAAATTCTGAATATAGGTTTTGTAGATAAAATGGCCCAGGAAAAATAGTCAATGTTGTACAATATGTTTCTCTTCACATAAACAAAGAAAACCAGAACCAAGGGTTTGCTCCATCGCTCACTCGTGCAATGCAGTGAAATATTGCATGGTTTTTTTGAGACACAAGTGCACTCGTACACTTTTCTCTGTAAATTTTCGTTGTCTTGTGATAAGAGTCTCCAGGTGTTCCAATATATAGATGGATACCCGTGATGTGAATAATCCCTCTGTAAATGAGGTGTCCAATGAACTTCATCATTTCATCGAGCGTCACCTCTCTTCATGAGCCACCTTACTCCGCATAGGTTGGCGTTTCAATATATGCTTCCAAGCATATTTATTTACATTTTCGCGCATATTGTGCTAAAAAAAAGACAATATCGCACGCAGTTTTAAAACTTTTCACACTGCTTCATAGTCGGGGCCAAGATGTGCTCCGGGGGCCTTCTTGTCATTAGGAAAAGCTCTGCAGCCAGCGCCAGCACGCTGCCCTCCAGCAAAAGGTGGACCACACACGTAACCAGAGTAGCTATAAGATTGCGCACAAAGCTCAGAAGCTCTACGCAGTTGCCGCAGAGGAGACAACTTGAGGATGTAAACAAAAAATCGATGAACGGCTGCGGATGTCTCATGCTGATGCAATATATCGTGATCATAAAACTTGAAGCTGAGGTGCTGTTATCCTTGAACTCTAAGGTCGTCCTGACTCAATTCAGGTGGGGTTGCTAGACAGTTTCAAACAGCGCATGTGTTTTGTAGCGCGGGTGCGCACCCATGCGCGTGTCGTCATGACAACATTATAGGAACTCCTAGTGACACTAGATGCAACCCTGTGTCTAATATAACGATCCAAGCAAAGCTGAAGCTGCTGGAAACTGTCGGAGAAGGCCACCAGGACACTTTAAACATGCGGCAGACCTTCGTAACAATTTTTTGTAGAACAAATTTTCTCTGACTTCCAAGAACAGCTCTCTATTGAATATCTGACATATATTTCTGGCAATATTACTGCTTAACATAGTCAAGTTGAGAAGCTGACACTTTAATTCAAAATTTGGCTCGCAAAGGTTCTTTTCATTACAGAACTTCTATGTTACTGAAGCCAACCTTTTTAGAGCTAGGTAAGTTGCAAAACTAAGCCATGTTGCATGGCGCCGCCACTGCCAGAGACAAACATGACGCTGCTATCGCATCCGGATTCACTCGCAGCATGCTCGCTCGTGTCACTCCCATACTAACCTCCGTCCGCTGTGGATGTTGCAGTGCGTTGCTACCATGGAGGCTTCTTTCTGTGTGAACAGTCTTGTGCTTCAGCGTGCCCTGTTCTGCTTTGTATTTTTGGCGTGTTTTCATCATGCCCACACGTTGCGTTCCCGGTTGTACAAGTGGCTACAGGAAATGAGACATGTACCATAACATTTTTTTGTGCCCCGTGTGTTCCTGAGCAGCGAAAGGCATGGAACCACGCTGTTTCTCGTGTGGATAAGAAGCTGTGCAGCACATCAGGTGTGTGTGATATGCACGTCCATTAGGAGGACATCCTGGAGACTTTCACTCACGTCATCAATGGTAGAAAGGTACAAATCGTCAGAGGAAAGTGGGACCTTGTCAAAGGATGCGTTCCACAGATATTCCCGAATTTGCCCGCTTACCTTTCAAATACTCCCAGCAAAGAAGCAAAAGCGGCCTGATAGAAGTGGGGTACTTTCCAGAATATCATCGGCGAAAAAGAATGGACTCTCTTCGATCACTGAACTCGAAGACAGTGAAATCCAAGTCCCGACATGCCTTCAACGACTGGCGTCAGTTCGCTTCAAGACATAGAAAACGTCTGTCCGCTTTGTGCTGGTGGAACGTTGTTGAAAATGGTAAGACAAGACGTTTCGTGGTGTTTATAGTGTTCAAAGAAGAAAAACGAGCGCCATTTGAGGAGAAATGCGTAGTCCTCGCAGAAGACATGACAGCCACTATTATCAGCCGTCGCCATCGCTTAGCCAAGTCGGCTGGCTATGCAGATACCATCAACCGTTTGGCCGAACTTCTGGAGGACATAAAAAATCTGAAAGTGTGTTTATGCTGTCCTAGTGCGTCAGCAAGCAGCCTCGTGAGTAATGACTATGAAGTGCTCACGAGGCTGCCAATGTGCATTCCCTGCTTGAAGCTTTGACTTCAACTGTGTTAACAAGTTTCATTAGAAGAAATAAAGAAGTTGCAGCGGGAGACATGCTCAAGAAAAGGGTCGTACGCGCACATTTTCGACAGTCTAAGTTGCTAAAGAATGTGACTGACATAAAGAAAGAAAAAAATTAGCAGATCCCACTTACAGTGGGAATCGATGATAAGCGAAGCATGAATGAGAAATGTTGATGTGTCACTTTAAAATCAGCACAACGGTATGAGGTGGGGGTAAATGATGCCGTACATGACTTCGGTGTCATGATTATCATGTTTGGATTTGTCGTTTACTTTTGTCATATATTCAAGTCACGTGATACTACATTTAATAAATGTGGAGCGCATCATGAAGGGCTCAATATACTCCAATGTACCGTTGATGCACGCGCACGCTGCACACAGCGACGGTACCTTAGCAAAACGCGAGCACTCTATAGTCTAACGCCTAGCGCGACCAGCGTCCGTCAGCGTGGCCCAATGGCAACCTGCGCGAAATGCGATATGCTGCATTTCGCACCAAAGGCATAGAGTAACATTACTCTATGCCGATGTGTTACCCAGACAACACTGCATCTCCCTGCGGCACGCACCTGCGAGTATATGACAAGACCAGGGCCTGGCGTAGGAACGCTGGGGTGACGTAACGTAATCAACGCCAGCGAAATAATTGGGGCCTTGACTGTGGCATATAGTCATGTTCTCACATGGCAGGCATCTTATGATTAGTATGTTTGCACCAGTCACATTTTCCTCATTCATTGGCGTCACGTAACACCAAATTTGGCATATGTGAAGCTAGCGAAACGGCCGTGAGCGCATCATGAGTGTGGCATGTAGTACGCGACCCGCATGTCGTGATCATCATGTTTGGATTTCTCATTTACCTATGTCGTCCACTCGCGTCGTGTATTACCGAGTTTGGTACATGTGAAGCTAGCGAAACGGCCACCAGCGTATCATGAGCAAGGAATGTAGTCATGTTGTTACATAACACGCATCTCATGACTGTCATGTTTGCACTAGTCGGATACCTTCGTCATTCACTCACGTATTGTAATACCAAATTTAGTATATGTGATGCTAGCGAAATGGCCGTAAGCGCATCATGAGCCTGGCATGTAGTCATGTCGTTACATGACAGACATCATCATCATCATCAGCCCGACTACGTCCACTGCAGGACAAAGGTCCATGTTCTGCTAGTAAACCAATTCTGTGCTTGCTGCTGCCAATTTATACCCGCAAACTTCTTAATCTCATCTGCCTACCTAACCTTCTGTCTCCCCCTAACCCGCTTGCCTTCTCTGGGAATCCAGTTGGTTATCCTTAATGACCAGCGGTTATCCTGTCTACGTGCTACATGCCCGGCCCATGTCCATTTCTTCTTCTTGATTTCAGCTATGATATCCTTAACCCCCGTTTGTTCCCTAATTCACTCTGCTCTCTTCTTGTCTCTTAAGGTTACATCTACCATTTTCGTTTCCATTGCTAGCTGCGTTGTCCTCAATATAAGCTGAACCCTCTTTGTAAGTCTCCAGGTTTCTGCTCCGTGGCTAAGTACAGGCAAGATACAGCTGTTATATACCTTCCTCTTGAGGGATAGTGGCAATCTACCTGTCATAATTCGAGAGTGTTTGCCAAATGTGCTCAACCCAATTCTTATTCTTCTAGTTACTTCAGTCTCGTGGTTAGGCTCCGCGGTTATTACCTGCCCTAAGTAGACATAGTCTTTTACAACTTGAAGTTCACTATTACCTATCTCGAAGCGCTGCTCTTTTCCGAGGTTGTTGTACATTACTTTCGTTTTCTGCAGATTAATTTTAAGACCCACCTTTCTGCTCTCCTTGTCTACTCCGTAATCATGAGTTACAATTCGTCCCCTGAATTACTCAGCAATGCAATGTCATCGGCAAAGCGCAGGTTACTAAAGTACTTTCCATTAACTCTTATCCCTAACTGTTCCCATTCTAGGCTTCTAAAAACCTCCTGTAAGCATGCGGTAAATAGCATTGGAGAGATTGTGTCCCCCTGCCTTACACCCTTCTTGATTGGTATTTTGTTGCTTTCTTTACGAAGCACTATGGTAGCAGTTGATCCCCTGTAGATTTCTTCCAGGATATTTATATATGCTTCATCGACACCGTGATTTTGCAGTGTCTGCATGACGGCTGATATTTCTACTGAATCAAACGCCTTCTCGTAATCTATGAAGGCTATGTATAGTGGTTGGTTATATTCTGACCATTTCTCTAATACCTGATTGATAGTATGAATGTGGTCGATTGGTGAGTAGCCTGTTCGAAATCCTGTTTGTTCCTTTGGTTGATTGAATTCTAATGTTTTCTTTACTCTGTTAGCAATTACCTTTGTAAATAGCTTGTATACTACAGAGAGCAAGCTGATCGGCCTGTAATTCTTCAAGTCCTTGTCATCGCCTTTATTATGTATTAAGATGATGTTAGCGTTCTTCCAAAACTCTGGCACTCTTCCTCTCAGGAGACATCTCGTAAACAGGGTGGCTAGTTTTTCTAACACAATCTGTCCTCCATCTTTCAGCAGATCTGATGTTACCTGATTCACACCAGCAGCTTTTCCTCTTTGCATGCTTTCCAAAGCTTTTCTAACTTCTATCATTACTGGTGGGGTGTTATCTGGGTTACTGCTAGTTCTTATAGTATTAAAGTCGTGGTTGTCCCGGCTGCTGAACAGGTCTCTGTAAAACTCCTCCGCTATTTTAACTATCTTATCCATATTGGTAGTTATTTTGCCTTCTTTGTCCCTTAGTGCATACATCCGACTTTTGCCTATCCCCAGTTTCCTCTTCAATGCTTTGACACTTCCTCAGTTTTTCAGAGCGTGTTCAATTCTCTCCATGTTATACCTTCTTACATCGCATACCTTACGTCTATTAATCAACTTCGAAAGCTCTGCCAGTTCTATTTTGTCTGTTGTATTTGAGACTTTCATGATTTGATGCTTCTTAATGAGATTCTTCGTTTCCTGGGAAAACTTGCCAGTGTCCTGTCTAACTACCCTGCCTCCAACTTCCACTGCACACTCTGTAATGATACTCGTAAGATTATCATTCATTGTAACTACGCTAAGGTTGGTTTCCTTACTAGGAGCCGAGTGGCTGTTCTAAAGCGAGACTCTGAATTTCTGTACTTTCCCTCTCGGTGCTAGCTCATTGATTGGTTCATGCGTAACATTTTCTGCCCTTCCTTCCTCAAGTCTAGGCGAATTCGAGACCGTAGCATTCTATGGTCACTGCATCGTACCTTGCCAACCACTTCCACATCCTGCATGATGCCCGGGTGTGCACTCATTATAAAGTCTATTTCGTTCTTATTTTCGCCAATAGGGCTCCTCCATGTCCACTTGCAGTTTCCTCTTTTTCGGTAGAAGGTATTCAAAATCCATAAATTATTGCGTTCTGTGAATTCTACTAGTAGCTCTCCTCTGGCGTTTCTAGTACCGATACCATAATCTCCTACTGCCTGGTCTCCAGCCTGCTTCTTCCCTACCTTTGCATTAAAGTCTCCCATCAGTGTAGTATACTGTGTTTTTACCTTACTCATTGCCGATTCCACGTCTTCATAGAAGCTTTCAACTGAAGCGTCATCATGACTGGATGTAGGCGCGTAAGCCTGTACCACCTTCATCTTGTATCTTTTATTCAGTTTAATTACGATACCTACCACCCTTTCATTAGTGCTATAGTATTCTTCTATGTTGCCAGCTATGTTTCTGTCAATTAGGAACCCCACTCCCAGTTCTCTTCTGTCAGCCAAGCCCCTATAGCAAAGGACGTGCCCATTGCGTAGCACAGTATAGGCTCATCTGTCCTCCTAACCTCACTAAGCCCTATTATGTCCCATTTAATGCCCTCTAGCTCCTCGAATAGTACAGCTAGACTTCCCTCACTAGATAAGGTTGTAGCGCTAAGCGTTGCCAAGTTCAGGTTCCAATGGCGGCCTGTCCGGATCCAGAGATTCTTAGCACCCTCTGCCGCGTTGCAGATCTGACCGCCGCCGTGGTCAGTAGCTTCACAGCTGCTGGGGACTGAGGCCGTGGTTTATTTCACGTGTGCATGTCGGAGGTAGTAGCCTGATACTGCACCAGGGTGGCCAATGCTTCTCTGGTGAGGGGGTGCGTTCCCGGTGGTGTTTTGCCGGTGAGGCCGCACCCCAGGCCTCTTAATGCAGTTCCATCACCACGCGGATTTTTTTTTATTCGACTGGGAACTGCGCGGCACCGGGATTTGAACCACGGACCATTTGCATGCGAGGCGGATGCTCTAACCACTACGCCATCGCCATCATATACATGTCATGATTTTCATGGTAGGGTCTGTCGCTTGTATTCGCCATGCAATCATGTCATACCATAGTAGTTTTGCAACATGCCTTGTGAACAAAACTACCGCAAGAGCTGCAGGACCATGCAATGTAAATCATGACATCGATGACGTACATGTCATGATTTTCATGTTATGACTAGTCAATTATGTCCTTCATACAGTCATGTTATGCCATACCAAGTTTGGTATCGATACCATTATTGAAAAGGCCAAGAGAGCTAAAAAGTCATAGGCGGCTAAATAGATGGGTGGGTGGGTGGATGGGTGCGTGGGTGGGTGGGTGGCACACAGGGACGATGCACACAGAAGTATAAGAAGTATCACGCTATAAGAAGTATCGCGCTATAAGATGTATCACGCTGGCTCTGATAGTGTAAAAAGAAACGTAATTCATACAACGAACGTTTCAGCACACATTAGACGAACGTTTTGGTCGTTGGACCGGCCATCCCTAGACGAAGGCCGGTCCCACGGCCGAAACGTTCGTCTAATGTGTGCTGAAACGTTCTTTGTGTGGATTACGCTTCTTTTTATATATATTTATATATACACACACATATATCGTTACGAGTATTGAAAGAGCGAGAGAGAAAAAAAGGTAGGGCGCTCTCGAGCGATGGTGATTCGGCAGTGACGGTTGAGCGCTGGCATTTTCAGTCTAAATAAACCCACCACATCCGTAACACCTTTGGTGGAGGTGCTGGGTCCTGCACCCCGCAGCAGAAGTTCTTCGAAGGAGCAGACAGTTAGCTGTCCTACTCCCGGACAACATCAGTATGAATTACGACACAGCAATCCCGTTGACGTACTACGCTGCTGCATCCACCAGTGCCACCAACATGGCTCAAGGTGGCCGTAGACCTTGAAGACCAGACTACTGGGCACTTGAACCACGGATATTCTCAGGTAAAACTGACGAAGACTTGGATGCTTGGCAAAAACTCTACGACAGAGTGAGCTGCTACTACGGATGGGGCGCGCCGGCGAAGCTTGTGAACGTAGTATTCTTCCTTGCTGGGACTGCTTTGCTTTTGTTTGAGAACCATGAACATGTCCTCACCACTTGGAATATATTTGTTGAGGAACTGAAGGCCTGCTTTGGGGACACGAGTTCTATGAAAAATAAGGCTCAGCAAACGCTGTAACGTAGGGCTCAGTTGCCCGGTGAAACGTGCACAACCTACATTGCAGAGGTATGGAAGCTTTGCGGGATGGTCAACGCAAATATGTCTGACGAAGGCAAAGTCGGTCATTTGTTAAAAGGCATCACCGAGGACATGTACAATTTTCTCATAACGAAAGAAAACTTGAACACTCCTATTTTCAAGCAGCAGTGTCGCGCTTTCGAGGCGTTGAAGAGCCGGAGAGTTTTACCCTAGTTCAGGCACTTGGACAATGTTCCCACTGTTGCAAGTATGGACGTTGCTGCCTGCGAAGACATTCCCTTCCTCGTACGTTGGGTAGTTCGCGAAGAGCTCGTACGGCTTCGAACAGGTGATGCTCACCACCAATGCTCGTTCGCCGCGTGCCCCGAGCCACCTTCCTACTAGATGCGAGAGCGCCACGTCGAAAACCATTCGCGCACAGAAACTGCAGATTTCGCCCTGCAGCTTCCATTTTCCCCGACAGGTCACGGCCACCACCGGATGTCATCACCTCGACGTGCCGTTGCAGACCTCCGAACGTCGTCAACCAGGCCTCTACCAGAAGACTACTATGCGTCATCACGAAATGTTTCTACAGAGCATGTTGAAATATATATGAAGCATCGTTTATCGTGGGCAGTTCAGAAAGCCATAATTATAATGTATTTGCCTTATGCTGCTAAATATAGTGCAGTATTAAGTTTCTGCGGCAGCACAACAGTAAATCCCAATATTATACTGTTAGCAAAGCTCTTTAAGGATGGCCGCCACGGCATCTTGCCACGACGACTACGCGTTTTCGTATGCTAGCGGGAGCTTGTTGCGCCGCCAGCGCCACCAAAACGGAAGCTGTCCTTGCGCCGTGTGACGGGTAGTCTGACTTGGGTAGTTTGACTCTTAGAACTTGCCTGGTTGTAGAAACGTTGACTGTAGCATAATCACGAGGAGCACGCACTTCCATCAAGTTCCCCAGCCTAGTGCACTTTTTTAACAATACACGCGCATTGGTTCGTGCAAAGGTCTGTCAAAAATCACTACGTTGCCAAAACAGGAATTCTAATTGATTCTGAAAGTTAAGTGGCTGGACTAACTACTAGAAAGCGCTGGGTGCATGAGAAACAAATTTTACATGCCGAAATCGATGACCCAAAAGTGTCGATCACTAGTGATAGATTTGAATAGGCGTGGTAACGAAACAGTTGAGTAATATTCATACAAACCTAGCTAGGCCACACTTTTTGTGTGTTAAAACTTTAAAAAGCATTCCTTATATTACCTCAGAATACAGAAGACTTCTGATTGTTAAATACAGTCGAACCCCCTTATAGGAGACACTGATACAAGAGACAAATGGGTATAAGAGACACCAGTGTGCCTACAGTTGAAACCTGCCTTCGACGTCAATGGGCACGTTTTTTTCTTGTCGTCTGCAAGGGTTTTGAAGTTTTAAGGTCAATAACTTCTGTCACCTTGCTCCAACTTCTGTATTTCTTGTTGTGTTCATCTCTGTATTCGGCACAACACACAGCCCAGTGCTTCAGAATGCAGGCAGAACAAGGAACAGTGCAGAGCCCCTTTAAATCCAGAGTGATGTTGATAATAGAGGTGTTCAAGTTATTTACTGATGACTCTTTGTACTATATCTAGATGTTTAGCAGTACTCTTATCTCCTTGGCTTTTCTCTCGCAGGATCGACAGTCCGAACAGCCGCTTTCAGACTCTCTGCTTTCGTTCATGAAACACGAGCGAAGCATTCTGCAGGCTTCCTTGGACGAGGGTGCCGTCTTTCCCAATAGCTGAGCAAGACAA